>NC_069501.1:539853729-540146229 GCF_027579735.1 Bombina bombina | reverse complement strand
AATATGCTTTTGCAAGTTTTCATCTACTTGATATGTCTATAAATATATATATATATATATATATATTTATATGTCTAAATACATATATACACACACATATAAATACATATATACACACACATATAAATACATATATACATACATATATATATGCATATTTAAATATGTATATATCTCTATGTTAAAGCCCTTTGTCTGCATTTTTTTCTACCACCTGAGACCTCATATCTTTGAGCCTTTATAACTTTTTCGTGCAATTTTAAAAAAAAAAGTTTTTTTCAGTAGATTGTGTTATTCTTAATGTAGCTGTACTTTTATACGTTATTTTGAGGTGTTTGGTGCAACTTTTTAATCGAGAGCTGCGTAACAGGTAACCAGAGCTCTGAGGTCACGCTAACCTGACAAACGTTAAATACATTTGTGCTCAAGGGAACGCATTTACTTTCAACTTGTCCTTACAGCTACTTACACTGATAACTTTATCTTTTAGCTACAGTGTTATTGTCCCGTAACCTTATCAGCCAACATCCCCAACACAATGAACCCTAACCAAGACTTCCTGCTGCAATACTCTTGCCACTTGGAATTAGGCACTAAGCAAACCTTCACCAGTTATCCTAACAATAGACTCCACCACAACTTTCCCTAACATCTTAGCATAGCTTGCAATACCCCATCATCTAAAAGAAGCAGCCTCCTACCCCTACCAGCTAAGGAACTTCCACACCCGAGGGAACCTCATTGACCCTTTCCATCAAAACTGCTTCCTTTCTTAAGCATCCCTGTACACAATCCTGTCCACCACAAGCTATCCAACATTTAAGGGCATCTATTAGTTATGTTTTCCAAGTAATCAGGATTTGAAAGCGGGGGTGCATACCTAGGGTCAGTACTATAATTGGGCCAAGTGAGACAATGGGACCCAGGCAGCATTTTACAAGGGTAGCAAACTGAAAGCACATTTTGGATTACAGTGCATTTTTAAGAGAAATTGCTCTAATATGACGTCCACCAGTATGCTCGTATGTGACATTTCAATCTGCTTAACTTTAATCTTTGAGACAACTGACTATAATTGGGTTTTGCCTCTAGCTGGGAGACAATCAGTTAATTCTTGGACCTAGTGTCAGGGTTTCTCCCTGACTGTAATAAGTTATTTGCTGCTTTTTATTTTGGCTGCCATATTAGACTTACCTGTCTTCTCCCCTTTCTTGTAGCAGAGTGTGTAAAACTGCTCAATACTCCAGGCTCCCTCTTATGGCTAAGCTGGAGAACATCATCAAAGAGAGTCCCACATTGATGATTTTACCACTCCCTATGTAACTGCTTCAGTATGAATATGAGCTATTAATAGTGTATTAAAATGTATAAAAAGTCTATTGCAAACATTCAAGTGGACAGGCCGGGATTACAATACATTTCATAAGATACAAGTGTCTTTGATCAAAAGTTATTCAAGTAAAATAAAAAAAAGCATTGTAGAAGTAATTTACGCGTTTTGAACATGTGTTCCTTCTTTGTCAGACATTATGTATACAAAGCCAAGTATGTGATTTAATATATATATATATATAAGTCCCAAGTGGATTCCGCACTCACTATTACAAAACAACATCCAGGGTGCACTTTAAATATTGGCATAAATAATTAGGAAGACAGGCACTCTCCGTATAATGAAAAGTAAAAACTTTTACTAATGTGAACGTTTTCGGGGTTGCCCCCGTCCTCAGACTTACATACATATGAAACAAACAGACAATTTATATGTGTTACCTGACCCCTGGTGCTTCTCAGAGCGTGTAGCGTCCCCTGTGCGCAACTGCGCATGCGCAAGAGTCCGTACGATAACCCTGGAAGATCAAAAAGCCACCATGTCAAAGTTAAAAACAATTTCAAACTGGCAGATTGTTCTATACATCCTAAATCTTATCGTTATACTCATCAACATGTTAGTTGGATAGTTAGACAATATGAGCATGTCAGTTAAAACTATGGAGGGAGCATCTGTCTCAAAAATTGCAAAAAATGCAGTATACTATTTCATAGTGCTGCGATAGCTGTCAGTTGCTGCAGAGTTTAAACCGGAAGGCAACACAAGACAAATAAATAAATAAATCACCTGTGCCCAGTGTGTGACGGTATCTTAAAAATTTATCTGGATATTTTTAGATATATTTACAATATAGCCAGCATATAAAAAACCACCTTGTTAGTCATACATAATAGATAATCAATTGAACCTACATCATCACAAGGTATGCATATCACCAATCAAAGTGGCGACATAAACCTCAATTCACATTTAATTTAATAACACAACTCAGTGACAGTAGTTAGTTAAGCACAAGTGGATAAACTACAACGATATATGGCATATCATGATGTATTTTAAAAAAAAATAATTTGTGTCCTAAATGCACAAATTGTTATAATTATTATGTCCTAATTGCACAAACTATCATATAAGTGGTAGTACAGATCATATGTAATTTTTGGTACTATTACTGGGCATTTACTCATAGGGAAAAAAACTATATGCAGAAATATATGTAAAATTATACGTAAAAATTGTTGCTGTAGTGCCAAAAACATAATGCAGACAAAAGGGCAACTTAGATATATTTATGACACATTAGTAACTAACTGAGATTAGTTAAGTATATGACATATAAACTGTACCAGCATATCTCCAATCATAATAATGGCGGAGCCAATAGATCAATAACTCGCAACTGGTCTTCATGGAAGGAATATACCTATGCAAATCAGAGAGTTGAGACCACTCCAATCCTTTTAGAATCCACGCATAGCCCAAACATAAAGGCTCACATGAAACACTGCATGTCCAAATGGACATTTAGGCCTTTTGGGGCCAAGGTTTCAAGTGTGTAAATCCAACGGCTCTCCTTCTGCAGCAACAATCTACCCCTAATCACCACCCCTTGGCAGGGGGAGGGGGACGTGACCAATGATGATAAATCTTAGATCAGTTACACTGTTTTCCATGGACAAAATGTCTAGCCAGAGGTTGATCAGATATGCCACTGAGAATAGCTGCTCTGATAACAGACCTGTGGTTAGCCATTCTGGTACGGGCATCATCCTGGGTTTTACCCACATAAAACTTCCCACAGGAGCAGTGGAGCATGTAAAGTTGTGCAGGTGATCCTATGATTTATCTCAAATTTTCTATTCGTCCACGGATGTGTAAAAAATTTGCTCTGGGTCATCCCACTACATGTGGTGCATCCACTGCACCGGAAGCACCCATTTTTAGTGGTACTTAACCATGTTTTAGGCATGTAACTCAATCTGTTATCTGGGCGCATCAGATGGTCACGTAAGGAGGCCGCCCTCCTGAATCCAACAATAGGTAAGTCCATATTTTTACAGGATAATCCCTTATCAGTAGAAATAATATTCCAATGATCCCGTAGGACCTTAGGGAGGTCCATCTTCTCTGGGTTGAAAGTAGTTGTTAAGATCAATCACTCCTTCTCAGGGATCGCTGTTTCCTTCTACTTTAGGTCATATCCACCGCTTCACAGTATGCATCAACAAGTTGTGGCTTTTTATATCCACGATCTTCAAATTTTTGTTTAATTTCAATCAATTGTAGTTGCTTAATATTCTCAGCTTTGTAGATGAGATTCTCCAACCACTGGTCAGGCAAATGGACTCTTTCTTACTTGATTCTATTGAATTGGTAAAACAACTACAGAATATGGATGACCTTAGTGGTGATGAATTGCTGGTTACACTAGATGTGTAACCAGCTTATACACTGTTATACCACACACTGAAGGAATAGCAGCCATCAGGAGTAGCTTGCTTAGGTATCCGTATATTGGTCCACCAGTTAATGCTGTATTGCAACTACTTGAATACTGCCTAAAATGTAACTATTTTAGATTTGAAAATCACTTTTACTTACAGGGATCTGGCACAGTGATGGGGTCCAATGTGGCCCCATCCTATGCTAACCTATTCATGGGACAATTTGAAAAATGTGGCACTACCCTCTTTTCTGATCAAAGAATATGGATGTTTCATAGGTACATAGATGGCCTGTTCGTACTCTGGGATGGCAATCAGGAAGAATTTGAGCTGTAGTTTAGTGAACTGAACATGGCAAATATTAACCTAAAATTCAAGATCACCTCTGACCAACATATGATAGACTTTCTGGATTTAAGAATCTATAAATCTGGAGTTAGACTGAAAACTACATTATTCCAAAAACCTACGGACAGGAATTCTATCCTACAATGCATGAGCTGCCATCCTCCCTATCTGAAGAAAGCTCTACCAAAATCGCAGTTCAAGAGGGTGACCAGGAACAGTGATGAGAATATTAAGCAACTACAATTGGTTGAAATGAAACAAAAATTTGATATATAAAATAAAAAGCCACAACTTGTTGATGCATACTGTGAAGAGGTGGATATGTCGCAGACTGATGCCCTAAAGAAGAAGGAAACAGCGATCCCTACGGGATCATTGGAATATTATTTCTACTGATAAGGGATTATCCTGTGAAAATATGGACTTACCTATTGTTGGATTTAGGAGGGCGGCCTCCTTACGTGACCATTTGATGCGCCCAGATAACAGATTGAATTACATGCCTAAAACATGGTTAAGTACCACTAAAAATGGGTGCTTCCGGTGCAGTGGATGCACCACATGTAGTGGGATGAATTTTGTTACACATCCGTGGATGAATAGAAAATTTGAGATAAAGCATAGAGTCACCTGCACAACTAAATATGTCATTTACATGCTCCACTGCCCCTGTGGGAAGTTTTATGTGGGTAAAACCCAGGACAATGCCCGTACCAGAATGGCTAACCACAGGCCTGTTATCAGAGCGGCTATTCTCAGTGGCATATCTGATCAACCTGTGGCTAGACATTTTGTCCATGGAAAACATAGTGTAACTGATCTAAGATTTATCATCATTGGTCACGTTCGTCCCCCCTGCCAAGAGGTGGTGATTAGGGGTAGATTGTTGCTGCAGAGGGAGAGCCGTTGGATTTACACACTTGAAACCTTGGCCCCAAAAGGCCTAAATGTCCATTTGGACATGCAGTGTTTCATATGAGCCTTTATGTTTGGGCTATGTGTGGATTCTAAAAGGATTGAAGTGGTCTCAACTCTCTGATTTGCATAGGTATATTCCTTCTATGAAGACCAGTTGCGAGTTATTGATCTATTGGGTCCGCCATTATTATGATTGGAGATATGCTGGTACAGTTTATATGTCATATATTTAACTAATCTCAGTTAGTTACTAATGTGTCATAAATATATCTAAGTTGCCCTTTTGTCTGCATTATGTTTTTGGCACTACAGCAACAATTTTTACGTATAATTTTACATATATTTCTGCATATAGTTTTTTTCCCTATGAGTAAATGCCCAGTAATAGTACCAAAAATTACATATGATCTGTACTACCACTTATATGATTGTGCATTTAGGACACAAAATTATTTTTTTTAATACATCATGATATGCCATATATCGTTGTAGTTTATCCACTTGTGCTTAACCAACTACTGTCACTGAGTTGTGTTGTTAGTTTAAATGTGAATTAAGGTTTATGTCGCCATTTTGATTGGTGATATGCATACCTTGTGATGATGTAGGTTCAATTGATTATCTATTATGTATGACTAACAAGGTGGTTTTTTATATATACTGGCTATATTGTAAATATATCTAAAAATATCCAGATAAATGTCTAAGATACCGTCACACACTGTGCACAGGTGATGTATTTATTTGTCTTGTGTTGCCTTCCAGTTTAAACTCTGCAGCAACTGACAGCTATCGCAGCACTATGAAATAGTATACTGCGTTTTTTGCAATTTTTGAGACAGATCCTCCCTCCATAGTTTTAACTGACATGCTCATATTGTCTAACTATCCAACTAACATGTTGATGAGTATAACGATAAGATTTAGGATGTATAGAACTATCTGCCAGTTTGAAATTGTTTTTAACTTGGTGGCTTTTTGATCTTCCAGGGTTACCGTACGGACTCTTGCGCATGCACAGTTGCACACAGGGGACGCTACACGCTCTGAGAAGCACCAGGGGTCAGGTAACACATATAAATTGTCTGTTTGTTTCATATGTATGTAAGTCTGAGGACGGGGGGCAACCCCGAAAACGTTCACATTAGTAAATGTTTTTACTTTTCATTATACGGAGAGTGCCTTTCTTCCTAATTATTTATATATATATATATATATATATATATATATATATATATATATATATATATATTATATATACATATATATATTTTATATATACAATAAAATATCAGCGCTCCCTTTGCCCGAGTCAGATATTGAAAATAAATTAGAATAGAGTATATTTTTACAGATATAGTTAAAATAGTGAGAAATATTTGTAGTTTGCTAGATTACCTTCTTTAACGCAATGAAGTTGTATAACAGTAAATACAAGACCAACTTACTAAATCCTCTTTGATGAATAAATAAATCAAATGCTGGTACTAATACTTACAACCATCAATGTATACAGATGACATAGATAATACAATTTAAAGGGACAGTCTACACCGGAATTTTTATTGTTTTAAAAGATAGATAATCCCTTTATTACCCATTCCCCAGTTTTGCATAACCAACACAGTTATATTTATATACTTTTTACCTCTGTGATTATCTTGTATCTAAACCTCTGCAAACTGCCCCTTTATTTCAGTTCTTTTGACAGACTTGCAGTTTAGCCTATCAGTGCTGGCTCCCAGGTAACTTCACATGCATGAGCACAGTGTTATCTATATAAAACACATGAACTAACACCCTCTAGTGGTGAAAAACTGTTAAAATGCATTCTGAAAAGGTGGCTTTCAAGGTCTAAGAAATTAGCATATGAACCTCCTAGGTTAAGCTTTCAACTAAGAATACCAAGAGAACAAAGCAAAATTGGTGATAAAAGTAAATTGGAAAATTGTTTAAAATTACATGCCCTATCTGAATCATGAAAGCTTATTTTGGACTAGACTGTCCCTTTAAGCATACTCTGTAAAAGATTTTTACAAAAACTCAAAGTCTTTCCCTCGGTTGCAGCTAGGTGTGTGAACCGGGTGTCCTGGTCCCGAGAAAAGTAGAAGCTGAAAAATATAAATGACACAGCCCCCACCTATTCAAGGTAGTATAAAAACAAAATTTAATAAAAGTGCAACTGAGCATAAATTGCACTTACAAGATTAAAAAATGACAAAAGGCATTTCATAGAAGTGGCAAAGTCCTCCAGAAAGGATACCGCTTCGTGTAAAGCCCAGGCTTTCAGCGTTCTCAGCAAGGAATCTGGATGCAGTCTTTACAGCTCTTGAGTCCAGCACTGTCTTTTTCCTTCGGTACTAGGCCAGACGCCGTAATAGCCGATATGGCTTACACTTTAAAGCAGTCCAAAAAGCAGTCTCTTAGCAGTTTCCTTAACGACTGCCGTTAATTTAACCCTACGCGTTTAGTTTGCAAAACGAGCGAACTTCTTCAAGGGTAGTTTCTTAGATGCTGTGCCGACTACATCTAAAAATCACCATTTAAAATACTCTTAACGGAAGTAACATATGGGGAGCCAGCTAGGATAGCTGCATGTGTCACTCCCAGGTCTTAATGCAATGCATTTATCATTACGATACATTTGCCTTTGATATAAAACATTACAATACATTTGCCTTTAATATTGAACATTCTTACACATAATATATACATGTTGATTCCAATACTTTTCAAATTTTAACACCAGGAGAAAAATTATTATAACCAAATTCCATTAGAGAATAATAAAAATAGTGAAAAATGTTGTAAAAATTCAAATCGAAATAAACATGAATGTAAAAAATCTTCTTAAAATTATCCACTCTATATATAATACAAAATCTTCAATAAATTAAAGTGAATAATTTTACCAACATTATTAAATGAATCCCCTTAAAAATAGAGGAAAGAGAAAGAGGGTGAGTTGTTTAACATGTTTTTGAAAGAGGAAAAATGGAAAAATTTAAGCATAAGCATAAGAAATAGGGTTAATGCTATAGAAAAAAACAGTAATAGCAACCAAAACTGAAAAATTAGATAGGGATATTAAAGATTTCAAAGAGGATAAAATATATTTGTATAGAAAGAAATCGATTAAACCAAAAAACAAGGTTTATCCGAATACAGTTAAATCTAAATCAACAAATTCTAATATAAACTCTAGTAGTAAACAAAAGGAATATGTTGAGAAAGGGAATCAAAATAGTTACTATCAGTCAGGTGAATATAATAATAAAAAAGAGGACACTAGTAATAGGAAATATAATTATAGTGATTCCAGTCTTTATAAACAGGGCCTAGTTGTCTAAACCTAATGAGTAACAAAAATTTGGAACAATCTTTTTTTTATACAAATAGGTTTTTACCATTATGTGAGGAACAATATGAGGTAGAGGTGGATGAATCTGGTAATAGCTGGACCCATCAAGGGGCGAAACCAAAACAACTATTAAATAAGCCTACCCATTCTTCCAAGAAAGGGGAACATTTTCCCACTTATAACAAAAATAAGAATCAGAATCCCAGTACAAGCTAAATCACCGCCCCTTTTCAAATCTTCAATTCCAGAGTAAGGAAAAGAGGTTTAGAACAAAGCAAGGAGAATCCAAAAAGGGAAAGAAAGGAAAAACTAGAAAAAGCAAAGAGCATGATATGTAAACTATCAGACCATACCTTATCTGCTAATGAAACACAGTTGTTACAAAAAGGTCTAAGTTTTGCACCCAAAACAAGACCGAATAAATGTAATACATATATTGATTTGCAAAACTATATACGCAAACTAACTCTTAAAAGACACTTTGCTAAATTCAATAGTAACAACATTAATGCTAAAACATTAGAGGGCAATGATTGGGCTTATGTACCAATGCTAGAAAAGCTAGAAACCACTAAGGATCAAGCTGTGGAAAGTAGCAATGAATCTGTTATCCTTGATGAGCTCCAAGATCCTATTGAGGAACTACTGGACTTAAAGGGACAGTCTACACCAGAATTTTTATTTTTTAAAAGATAGATAATCCCTTTATTACCCATTTCCCAGTTTTGCATAACCAACACAGTTATAATAATATACTTTTAACCTCTGTGATTATCTTGTATCTAAGCCTCTGCAAACTGCCCCTTTTTTCAGTTCTTTTGACAGACTTGCAGTCTAGCCAATCAGTGCCAGCTCCCAGATTACTTCACGTGCACGAGCACAGTGTTATCTATATGAAATATGTGAACTAACACCCTCTAGTGGTGAAAAACTGTTAAAAGGCAATCTGAAAGAGGTGGGCTTCAAGGTCTAAGAAATTAGCATATGAACCTCCTAGGTTAAGCTTTCAACTAAGAATACCAAGAGAACAAAGCAAAATTGGTGATAAAAGTAAATTGGAAAATTATTTAAAATTACATGCTCTATCTGAATCATGAAAGTTTATTTTGGCCTAGACTGTCCCTTTAAGTTTGCATGAGGATGAAGTAAAGATAATTCATTCTAATCTGAAACGCCCATCCACCTTTTATCCAGTATCCTCACAAGGATAATATATTCCCATTTGTAATAAATTAGTAACAGAAGATTTCAATAAAATATTAAATAATAAAAAGACGGTAAAGCCATTGAAATATAGAGCTAATTTGACCAAACAAGAGAGACTGGCACTGAATTCCTTGTCAAAGAATACAAATTTAATTTTTAGACGAGCAGACAAGGGGGCGGTTAGTCCTACAAAATAGGACTGACTACCTTAGGGAAGCATCTAATTTACTCAGTTGCAGAAATACATATAAACTATTATCTACAAATCCTACAGAAACTTATAATAAGGAATTATTTAAATTATTAAATAAAGCAAAGGGAGATTTTGAATGAAGATGAATTTAGATTTATTTTTTAACCAAATCCAAGAACCCCGATTTTCTATCATCTACCTAAAATCCAAAAGGACCCGACAAATTCCCCCGGGAGACCCATCATTTCAGGTATCGATTCGGTCACTGATCATTTGTCTAAGTATATTGATTGCTATTTACAGCCAATAGTAAAGAATATAAAAGCGTATGTAAGAGATACCATGGATGTGATTAATAAATTTGAGGGTACTACTTGGGAAATTGGGTCCTTGTGGATTTCTTATGATGATTCATTACTGTATACCTCGATACCGAATCAAAAAGGTATTAAAGCTGTTGCATCTCATTGTGCAAGATATAATATGATAGAGAAGCATACTTTAAGTATATAGACAATCTGCTCTTCATTTGGGAGGGGACCGTTCAAGAAGCTTCAGATTTTGTCACTCATTTAAATAATAATGTATTCAATTTAAAATTCACTAGTAAAATAACAGAGGAATCTATCAACTTTTTAGATTTAACACTATATGTAGATGGTTCACGAAAAATTGCTGTAAAAAATTATAGAAAGGATACAGACAGGAACAACTTCTTAAGCGCAGATAGTGGACATCTTGAAAAATGGATTCAAAATGTACCTCTAGGACAATATCAACGTCTTAAGAGGAATTGCACAAAGGATTTGGATTTCCAAAAGGAAGCAGAAATCCTTTCAAATAAATTTAGAGAAAAGGGCTATAAGGAGAACTGGCTGTTGGAGGCCAAGAAATAAACAGATACAATTGCTAGAGAGCACCTGTTAATCCCTAAATCTGAGAGAGCATTAGCTCCAATTAGGAAAAATATGAATATACAAGATGACCCCCTATTTATCACCAACTACTCCGAAGGGTCTAATCAGATAAGAAAAATTCTTACAAAAAAAATGGAAAATCCTCAAGCAGGATCCTATTTTAAATCCTATATTAGGTGAAAAAACAAAGACGATATTTAGGAAAAATAGGGACTTAAAACATTTTTTAGCCCCCTCTAAATTAAAAAATATCCAAACGACAGGGTCAATATCAAATTGGCTAACATTACAACCTGGCTTCTATCCATGCAAAAAAAAAGCCTGTAATATGTGCGACTATGCCATACAATGTAACACTTTCTTCAATTCAGTTGGAGATAAGAGCTATAGCATGAAACACAGGTGTACATGTGAGTCCACCCATGTAGTTTACCAACTTATTTGCCCATGTAAAAAAAAAATTATCTATCTAAGTAGAACTAAAAGAAAAAGAAAAACTAGACTTTGGAAACATACAATTTCATGCTAGTAATCATGAAGGCCTTCAAATCAAGGTGATTGACTGGATCCCATATAAAATTGAGGGGATCAATCGACTCACCAAATTAAGGAGGAGAGAGGCATTTTGGATCACAGAGCTCAAAAGTCTCTATCCAGTAGGATTGAATATTGATTTAGATCTTGCGGCCTTCTCATAAAGAGGGATTATTTAAACATGAGGATAAACTACTAGATTTAAATATCGAGGTATTAGGATATTATTATTTTATGGTTTATAGAATGAGTTTATATGAGAGTCAAAACACATAATTTAAATGTGTAGCTTAATTTACATGTTAAACAACTCGCCCTCTTTCTCTTTCCTCTATTTTTAAGGGGATTAATTTAATAATGTTGGTAAAATTATTAACTTTAACTTATTGAAGATTTTTTATTATATATAGAGTGGATAAATTTAAGATGATTTTTTACATTTGTGTTTATTTCGATTATTGGATTTTGCCAACATTTTTCACTATTTTTATTATTCTCTCATGGAATTTGGTTATAATTACTTTTCTCCTGGTGTTACAATTTGAAAAGTATTAGAATCAACATGTATGTATTATGTGTTAGAATATTCAATCTTATGCATCAAAGGCAAATGTATTGAAATGTTTTATATCAAAGGCAAATGTATTGTAATGATAAATGCATTGCATTAAGACCCGGGAGTGACACATGCAGCTATCCTAGCTGGCTCCCCATATGTCACTTCCATTAAGAGTATTTTAAATTGTGATTTTTAGATGTAGTCGGCATAGCATCTAAAAAACTAACCCTGAAGAAGTTTGCTAGTTTTGCAAACAAAACGTGTAGAGTTAAATTAGCAGCAGTCTAACGTTAAGAAAACTGCTAAGACACTGCTTTTTGGACTGCTTTAAAGTATAAGTCATACCGGCTATTATGGCGTCTGGCCTAGTACCGAAGGAAAAAGACAGTGCTGGACTAACTTGCTGTAAAGACTGCATCCGGATTCCTTGCTGAGAGCCTGGGCTTTACACAGAGCGGTATCCTTTCTAGAGGACTTCAACACTTCTATGACATGCCTTTTGTCATTTTTTATCTTGTAAGTGCAATTTATGCTCAGTTGCGCTTTTATTAAATTTGTTTTTATACTCCCTTGAATTGGTGGGAGCTGTGTGTCATTATTTATATTTTTCATATATATATATATATATATATATATTTATACACACACACACATAGTAAATAACGGCTATTAAGTACTGCATTGCAAAAGGTCCTCATTCAAAATAAATATTAAAAAAAAATATGAAAGCATTTAAAATTAACTTTTTAATGCCTGTTTGCATTACCTTGCAGTGCATGAACATTTATCTTGGAAAGCCTCTTGATTAAATTAAAGGTATATGAAAGTCAAACGTAAACGTTAATGGTTCAGACAGAGGGGCCGAATTATGCCCCTGTTTTCGCGCGAGCCTTCAGGATCCCCGGAAACAGTAGTTGCTCAATAACTGGTCTGCCTGCTCTGAGGCCGCAGACAGAAATCCGCCCGATCCTATACGATCGGGCTGATTGACACCCCCTGCTAGTGGCTGATTGATCGGGAATCTGCAGGGGGTGGCATTGTACAAGCAGTTCACAAGAACTATTTGTGCAATGATAAATGCTAACAGCGTATGCTGTCATCATATATCGATGTGCGGCGGACATGATATGCTACATCGTATCATGTCCGCTCGCACTTTGGTAAATTGGCCCCAGAGCATTCAATTTTTTTCAAACTTTTCAATTTACTTCTATTTTTAAATGTACTTTGTTCTCTTAGAATACTTTGTTGAAAAGCACAGTTTCAGGAGCGATTAATTGATTGGTGGTTATGTACATATGCAGGGATAGGCAAGGTGTCAGTACACGGACACTGGTGTCTGTGACTAGCCCTTGCAGTGTCCGCCACAAATTTAGTATATCTTTTCTTTCTGATTAAATAATAGGAAGAAGAAAAAAAAATTGTAGCGTGAATAAAGTTAGTGGCTTGTCAAGAGACTGCTAGCGATATTGTTTGATACGTTATGAAATAAATAAAGCCTGAGTGAAATACTGGATGTGTATCTGCATCTGTATAATAACACCCAGCTCTATACAAAGACACAGTATTGACACTGGCACATGCGTATAGCCAGACAAGGGCTGGTTATAGGGTCAGTGGTATCTGCATCAGTATAATAACACCCAGCGCTATATAATGACACAGTAGTGACACTGGCACATGGGTATAGCCAGAGGAGGGATGGTTATAGGATTAGTGGTATCTGCATCAGTATAATAACACCCAGCACTATATAATGACACAGTAGTGACACTGGCACATGGGTATAGCCATCTAAGCTAGACAAGGGCTAGTCATAGGGTCAGTGGTATCTGCATCAGTATAATAACACCCAGCTCTATATAAATGACACAGTAGTGATACTGGCACATGGGTATAGCCAGAGGAGGTCTGATTATAGGATTAGTGGTATCTGCATCAGTATAATAACACCCAGCACTATATAATGACACAGTAGTGACACTGGCACATGGGTATAGCCAGAGGAGGGCTGGTTATAGGATTAGTGGTATCTGCATCAGTATAATAACACCAAGCACTATATAATGACACAGTAGTGACACTGGCTCATGGGTATAGCGAGAGGAGGGCTAGTTATAGAATCAGTGGTATCTGCATCAGTATAATAACACCCAGCACTATATAATGACACAGTAGTGACACTGGCTCATGGGTATAGCCAGAGGAGGGCTGGTTATAGGATCAGTGGTATCTGCATCAGTATAATAACACCAAGCACTATACAAAGACACAGTAGTGACACTGGCTCATGGGTATAGCCAGAGGAGGGCTGGTTATAGGAGCAGTGGTATCTGCATCAGTATAATAACACCAATCACTATATAATGACACATTAGTGACACTGGCACATGGGTATAGCCAGAGGAGGGCTGGTTATAGGAGCAGTGGTATCTGCATCAGTAAAATAACACCCAGCACTATATAATGACACAGTAGTGACACTGGCACATGGGTATAGCCAGAAGAGGGTTGGTTATAGGATCAGTGGTATCTGCATCAGTATAATAACACCCAGCACTATATAATGACACAGTAGTGACACTGGCACATGGGTATAGCCAGAGGAGGGTTGGTTATAGGATCAGTGGTATCTGCATCAGTATAATAACACCCAGCACTATATAATGACACAGTAGTGACACTGGCACATGGGTATAGCTAGAGGAGGGCTGGTTATAGGGTCAGTGGTATCTGCATCAGTATAATAACACCAAGCACTATAAAATAATGTTTTTAATTGTAAATGTACCTTGGTATCTTTCACTAAGGTCTGTACTTTGGAAAATGTCCGCCACAACCTTTGTCTGTGTCTATCCCTGTTCATATGTCTTGGCTTACCCAATGTGTTCAACAAGTTCCCAGTAGGGCATTGCTGCTGTGGAGCTAACTTTAACTTTTTTTGCAGGAGTTAAACACATACAAACAATGCTGCAATAATATATTGCTCTAACACAATGGCACTTATTTTTATGTCCCTTTAATCCTATCTCCTTTGTTGTGGCCAGTAGCGGCAGATATAACTACACATCAGTCACTGTACAGCATGTTGTAGGGTCAGGGATTTCAGTTTACTGTACCTTTCTAACTTCATACAAATGATGATTCAATAGCCTTTCAATGACAAAGAAAATATAGTCAATAAATTGAAGAATTCCCCTACATAAACTACACCACAAATCAAATAGATCTAGTTGTCTTTATGTGCTCTCTATGGCCTAGATTTGGAGTTCGGCGGTAAAAGGGCTGTTAACGCTCCGCGGGCTTTTTTCTGGCCGCACCATAAAATTAACTCTGGTATCGAGAGTTCAAACAAATGCTGCGTTAGGCTCCAAAAAAGGAGCGTAGAGCATTTTTACCGCAAAAGCAACTCTCGATACCAGAGTTGCTTATGGACGCGGCCGGCCTCAAAAACGTGCTCGTGCACGATTCCCCCATAGGAAACAATGGGGCTGTTTGAGCTGAAAAAAAACCTAACACCTGCAAAAAAGCAGCGTTCAGCTCCTAACGCAGCCCCATTGTTTGCTATGGGGAAACACTTCCTACGTCTGCACCTAACACTCTAACATGTACCCCGAGTCTAAACACCCCTAGCCTTACACTTATTAACCCCTAATCTGCCGCCCCCGCTATCGCTGACCCCTGCATATTTTTTTAAACCCCTAATCTGCCGCTTCGTAAACCGCCGCCACCTACGTTATCCCTATGTACCCCTAATCTGCTACCCCTAACACCGCCGACCCCTATATTATATTTATTAACCCCTAATCTGCCCCCCCACAACGTCGCCGACACCTGCCTACACTTATTAACCCCTAATCTGCCGAGCGGACCTGAGCGCTACTATAATAAAGTTATTAACCCCTAATCCGCCTCACTAACCCTATCCTAAATAGTATTAACCCCTAATCTGCCCTCCCTAACATCGCCGACACCTAACTTCAATTATTAACCCCTAATCTTCCGATCGGAGCTCACCGCTATTCTAATAAATGGATTAACCCCTAAAGCTAAGTCTAACCCTAACACTAACACCCCCCTAAGTTAAATATAATATTTATCTAACGAAATAAATTAACTCTTATTAAATAACTTATTCCTATTTAAAGCTAAATACTTACCTGTAAAATAAATCCTAATATAGCTACAATATAAATTATAATTATATTATAGCTATTTTAGGATTAATATTTATTTTACAGGCAACTTTGTAATTATTTTAACCAGGTACAATAGCTATTAAATAGTTAAGAACTATTTAATAGTTACCTAGTTAAAATAATAACAAATTTACCTGTAAAATAAATCCTAACCTAAGTTATAATTAAACCTAACACTACCCTATCAATAAAATAATTAAATAAACTACCTACAATTACCTACAATTAACCTAACACTACACTATCAATAAATTAATTAAACACAATTCCTACAAATAAATACAATTAAATAAACTAGCTAAAGTACAAAAAATAAAAAAGAACTAAGTTACAGAAAATAAAAAAATATTTACAAACATAAGAAAAATATTACAACAATTTTAAACTAATTACACCTACTCTAAGCCCCCTAATAAAATAACAAAGCCCCCCAAAATAAAAAATTCCCTACCCTATTCTAAATTAAAAAAAGTTACAAGCTCTTTTACCTTACCAGCCCTGAACAGGACCCTTTGCGGGGCATGCCCCAAGAATTTCAGCTCTTTTGCCTGTAAAAAAAAACATACAATACCCCCCCCCCAACATTACAACCCACCACCCACATACCCCTAATCTAACCCAAACCCCCCTTAAAGAAACCTAACACTAAGCCCCTGAAGATCTTCCTACCTTGTCTTCACCATCCAGGTATCACCGATCCGTCCTGGCTCCAAGATCTTCATCCAACCCAAGCGGGGGTTGGCGATCCATAATCCGGTCCAGAAGAGGCTCCAAAGTCTTCCTCCTATCCGGCAAGAAGAGGACATCCGGACCGGCAAACATCTTCTCCAAGCGGCATCTTCGATCTTCTTCCATCCGGAGCGAAGCGGCAGGATCCTGAAGACCTCCAGCGCGGAACATCCATCCGGACCGACGACTGAACGACGAATGACTGTTCCTTTAAGGGACGTCATCCAAGATGGCGTCCCTCGAATTCCGATTGGCTGATAGGATTCTATCAGCCAATCGGAATTAAGGTAGGAATTTTCTGATTGGCTGATGGAATCAGCCAATCAGAATCAAGTTCAATCCGATTGGCTGATCCAATCAGCCAATCAGATTGAGCTCGCATTCTATTGGCTGTTCCGATCAGCCAATAGAATGCGAGCTCAATCTGATTGGCTGATTGGATCGGCCAATCGGATTGAACTAGATTCTGATTGGCTGATTCCATCAGCCAATCAGAAAATTCCTACCTTAATTCCGATTGGCTGATAGAATCCTATCAGCCAATCGGAATTCGAGGGACGCCATCTTGGATGACGTCCCTTAAAGGAACAGTCATTCGTCGTTCAGTCGTCGGTCCGGATGGATGTTCCTCGCTGGAGGTCTTCAGGATCCTGCCACTTCGCTCCGGATGGAAGAAGATCGAAGATGCCGCTTGGAGAAGATGTTTGCCGGTCCGGATGTCCTCTTCTTGCCGGATAGGAGGAAGACTTTGGAGCCTCTTCTGGACCGGATTATGGATCGCCAACCCCCGCTTGGGTTGGATGAAGATCTTGGAGCCAGGACGGATCGGTGATACCTGGATGGTGAAGACAAGGTAGGAAGATCTTCAGGGGCTTAGTGTTAGGTTTCTTTAAGGGGGGTTTGGGTTAGATTAGGGGTATGTGGGTGGTGGGTTGTAATGTTGGGGGGGGTATTGTATGTTTTTTTTTACAGGCAAAAGAGCTGAAATTCTTGGGGCATGCCCCGCAAAGGGCCCTGTTCAGGGCTGGTAAGGTAAAAGAGCTTGTAACTTTTTTAATTTAGAATAGGGTAGGGAATTTTTTATTTTGGGGGGCTTTGTTATTTTATTAGGGGGCTTAGAGTAGGTGTAATTAGTTTAAAATTGTTGTAATATTTTTCTTATGTTTGTAAATATTTTTTTATTTTCTGTAACTTAGTTCTTTTTTATTTTTTGTACTTTAGCTAGTTTATTTAATTGTATTTATTTGTAGGAATTGTGTTTAATTAATTTATTGATAGGGTAGTGTTAGGTTTAATTATAACTTAGGTTAGGATTTATTTTACAGGTAAATTTGTTATTATTTTAACTAGGTAACTATTAAATAGTTCTTAACTATTTAATAGCTATTGTACCTGGTTAAAATAATTACAAAGTTGCCTGTGAAATAAATATTAATCCTAAAATAGCTATAATATAATTATAATTTATATTGTAGCTATATTAGGATTTATTTTACAGGTAAGTATTTAGCTTTAAATAGGAATAAGTTATTTAATAAGAGTTAATTTATTTCGTTAGATAAAAATTATATTTAACTTAGGGGGGTGTTAGTGTTAGGGTTAGACTTAGCTTTAGGGGTTAATACATTTATTAGAATAGCGGTGAGCTCCGGTCGGCAGATTAGGGGTTAATAATTGAAGTTAGGTGTCGGCGATGTTAGGGAGGGCAGATTAGGGGTTAATACTATTTATGATAGGGTTAGTGAGGCGGATTAGGGGTTAATACATTTATTATAGTAGCGCTCAGGTCCGCTCGGCAGATTAGGGGTTAATAAGTGTAGGCAGGTGTCGGCGACGTTGAGGGGGGCAGATTAGGGGTTAATAAATATAATATAGGGGTCGGCGATGTTAGGGCAGCAGATTAGGGGTACATAGGGATAACGTAGGTGGCGGCGATTTGCGGTCGGAAGATTAGGGGTTAATTATTTTAAGTAGCTGGCGGCGACGTTGTGGGGGGCAAGTTAGGGGTTAATAAATGTAATACAGGGGTCGGCGGGGTTAGGGGCAGCAGATTAGGGGTACATAAGTATAACGTAGGTGGCGGTCGGCAGATTAGGGGTTAAAAATTTTAATCGAGTGGCGGCGGTGTGGGGGGACCTCGGTTTAGGGGTACATAGGTAGTTTATGGGTGTTAGTGTACTTTAGGGTACAGTAGTTAAGAGCTTTATAAACCGGCGTTAGCCAGAAAGCTCTTAACTCCTGCTATTTTCAGGCGGCTGGAATCTTGTCGTTAGAGCTCTAACGCTCACTTCAGAAACGACTCTAAATACTAGCGTTAGAAAGATCCCATTGAAAATATAGGCTACGCAAATGGCGTAGGGGGATCTGCGGTATGGAAAAGTTGCGGCTGAAAAGTGAGCGTTAGACCCTTTAATCACTGACTCCAAATACCAGCGGGCGGCCAAAACCAGCGTTAGGAGCCTCTAACGCTGGTTTTGACGGCTACCGCCGAACTCCAAATCTAGGCCTATGTTTCTTTTTATTCTATGTGCTTCCCTCTACATTTCTATATAATTTTCCTCTGTGCTGCTAGAAGTTTTGGATATAA
The DNA here is from genome assembly GCF_027579735.1 of Bombina bombina. Taxonomy (NCBI): domain Eukaryota; kingdom Metazoa; phylum Chordata; class Amphibia; order Anura; family Bombinatoridae; genus Bombina; species Bombina bombina. Next base: position 540,126,901 of record NC_069501.1, on the reverse strand, counting down.
ATCCCTGGTGTAATTAAACCATCTTAAAGATCAGTGATTTCAGTCCATCTTGGCAATGAGAGCTATTGGCTTGTGCCTCAGTCTTTAATGTCATATGTGCACATAAACACATACTGTCAGGTGCTGCATTCTTATCTCAATAAAGTAATGTCAGTTTGAAGCATTTAAAAAAAAAAAAAAAAAGTTTAATTTACTTGATGTTGATGTTAATAGATACAAACAAGAAAAGTGTTTCAATTATGCATTTCCATTTACTATTCCCCCCTCCATGTGCTTGAAGTAAGAGTTGATCTCACAGCCTTGAAGTATTTTAACGCTATAGCCCACATCCCGTAGCTTTCCAACTCATGCGTTGCAGTCAGATGGAAAGCAATGTATATTATGTCTGACTAGTAATAGATCTGTTGAATTTTAAATCATTCTCAAAAATACACTAGGTCTCTCTATATCGTTTCCAAGTGACAGATCAAAAGCGCACCAAAAGGAAATGACTGGGGAACGGTTGATTGGTTTGACTTAAGTTTATATATCTAGTTTTTTGTTAATAGAAAGATGACAGAAAGCTGTGTTGTCAGAACTATAGCCAAGTCTGATTTAAAAAAATGTATTTTAAGAAAGAGAATTCTACTGAAACTACAACATATTAAGAGCAAGACATTTTATGCCTCAGTTTAAACTTTGAACCAGTGTATTGTAATGGAATTGTGAAACTTAAACTCTCCCTCCAATATTCAGCAAACAAGCACAACTAGAGAACAAAATGGATATACAGTAGTGCCTTACAGTATATCCATTTACAGCAATGCCTTACAGAAGATGCATTTATTTAACAACTGAAGGTTCAAAATGTTTTGGAGAAACACAGAGCAGGTTTGGAGTTATCAGAAATTTGGTGTTTGAGTGAGCTAAAAGGACAGTTTACCCCAAAATTTTCTCCAAATTATTTTGTTCCCAATGATCTATTTTACATTCCTTTACCTTTTTATATACATTTGAAATAGCTGATTAAGCCTGTGGTATCCATACCTATACTGTAAGTTTCTCTACTTAAAGGGACAGTCTACTCCAGACTTTTTACTGTTTCAAAAGTGAGATAATCCCTTTATTACCCATTCCCGAGTTCTACATAACCAACACTCTTATATTTATATACTTTTTACCTCTGTGATTACCTTGTATCTAAGCCTCTGCAGACCGCCCCTTATTTCAGTTCTTTTGACAGGCTTGCATTTTAGCCGATTAGTGTTGACTCATAATTAACTCCACAGAAGTGAGCACGATGTTATCTATATGACACATATGAACTAGAGCTGTATAGCTGTGAAAATCGGTCAAAGTGCACAAAGATAAGAGGCGGCCTTCAAGGGCTTAGAAAATAGCATATGAGCCTACCAAGGTTTAGCTTTCAACAAAGAATACTAAGAAAAACAAACAAATGTGATAATAAAAGTAAATTGGAAAGTTGTTTAAAATTGCATGCCTCATCAGATTCAGACTGTCCCTTTAAGTATAGGCTATTGGCAAGCTATGTAAACACAGCTAGCAGATGAAATTACATGCCCAGTGGGGTGTAGAAGAGTTAAGTAATAAAATGTTAATTTTCCATTGTATTGGACTTTGGTTTACAGACAAATATAAGGGAACATGTATGTGTACACAAAGTGATACAATAATGAGATGTGATTTAACCTCCAAGCTCAACCCATTTTAATAGGCTGGGGTTTCAACACACAAAACCAGCTAATTCATTCTCACAAATAAAACTATAAAATTAAATTTCTCTTACTTTTTATACTCTTCCGCTGGTATAAAAAGTAATTGGAAATAATTTAAAGTATTCTGCCCCTTTAAAAAGGGACATAAAACCTAATAGGAAAATGTACATAATATATTTCATTTTTGAATAGAAGCATTTTTGCAATATGCAAAAATCAAGCAGCATGTACTGTACACAGAGTATATGTTGAATTGAATCTAAAAGCCAAAACCAAATGCACATATTTAGTGAACAAAAATGAACTTAGTGTCAACATATAAAAACATTTAATTTAGTGAATCCAACTGGCGAACCTGATGTGCAAGTGTATATAGATCGCCATAGTTATGGAACAAGCTGGCCGATCTTGTGTATATGTGTATACAAGTCGCCATGGTAACAGTAGTCATGGTTTCTTTAAACAACATTCACTGGTGCTAGAATGTAGGCAACAGCCTAAGGAAAATAATGCATAAATATGGTATGTGTAAAAACAGGTAATTAATTTGTTAAGTTTGTCATAAATACAACAAGGATGAAAAATAAAAAATAAACTAAAATAAATAGTGGGGATTGTTGCAGGGCATTAATTAATAGCGCTATGTCACATTAAAAGTGACTGCCTGTATATTAGTTAATGTAATAATAGAAGGTATCTGGTCATAGGATCGCCCTTTTACTAAAAGGCATACGTGCAGACAGTATGTATTAATTAGGGATATCCATAGAGACACATGTTTAAATATAGATAGAATGTATGTTGATCTCAAATCTGTGAGGTATCGAGTATCTGATCATAAGGTCAGACAATGTGAGAGAATATATATGACCCAAATCTTGAAAGACACCATAGTATACATATAGTAAAGATCATAATAATATACATATAGTAAAGAACACTCAGCAACTGAACACTAAATGATAGATATTTAGAAGGCCCAAAGGGGTTAGATCAGTCTATGTGTGTCCACATAAGTCAAGCCTTACAAGGCTACTAGATTGCAGTAGACTGTCTGTTCAGCCATCCTCTATATTAAAGAGGTGCATACAATAGAAATGATCTGTGATGCCCATGGATTGGGTAATTAGTGCAGGAATGGGTAACAAAACTTATATGGCCAGGCTTCCACAAAAGGAGAAGTAAGCAAATGCTACTACTCCATTGTGCCGTAAGTAACGGGCCTTCCCTCCCCCACGAGAGAAAGAAAGCATGAAACTAAACGGAGCCACAATACCCCTAAGTCATACCCCAAGTAAGTAGCACTACCCTATGGGATCACACAAGGCTTTTGAAATCAGGCATGGTATTCAACCCTCCAGGTTGTATCGTGCCCAATTTGAACATCCACTGGGCTTCACACTTAAGGAGTGCTTTGTTTCGATCTCCTCCCCGGTCCAATGGAGGTATGTGGTCAATCAAGATGTAGCGTATAGAAGAAACAGGGTGGCCTTTTGCAGCACAGTGGCATGCCACTGGTTGTTCAGAATCTCCATGTTTCAATGTAGTTCTTATTGCATGCCGGTGGTTTGCCATGCGCTCGCGTAACTTGCCAGAGGTTTTACCCACATAAAAACACGAGCATGGACAAAAGAGCAGGTATACTACGTGTGTAGTAGTACACGTAATTGAGTGCTTGATAATATATCTCCGGTTGGTGTGGGGATGATGGAAAGTTCTAGTGCTTACTAGACCGTTGCAGGTTGTACAACCCAAGCATCGATAAGAGCCTTTAATATTCCGTGTGGTGCCAGATGTGTAGCTTTGTTTCGGGTCGGTTTTCATTAAAAGGTCCTGGAGATTAGTGCCCCTCTTGAAACCTACCATGGGTTGCAAATGCTGAGTAAATGGTAGTTTCGAGTCAGAAGACATTATGGGCCAATGTTGGTGCAAAATACGACCTGTATTTTTAGTTGCTGGAGTGAACGTGGTGGACATAATTAATTTGTTACTTGTATCCCTCTTGGGTGTAGGCTTTATCAATTCATTTTGTGTTAATGTAGATACTGTTGTCATGGTGTCTTGGATAACAGACATTTTGTACCCCCTGTTACGGAATCTCTCACCCACTCCTGCCAATTGGGAGAGCCCAGTGGCGACATCTGAATTGTTTCGCATAGTTCTGATGAACTGTGATTTCACTATGCCCTTTAATAAAGCTGGAGGGTGGCAACTGTCTGCTCTTAGTATAGAGTTTCGGTCAGTCTGTTTGTGATATAGAGTGGTACCAAGATTATTTGTGTCTGGCCGACACAATGGGACGGCCTGGTGGATGGTCCAACGTCTTGTGGATCTTAGGGATTGAATACAAAATGGGTGTTTTGGGACATGGAGTGGTACAAAAATCATGAATATGTTCGGACAGAAACCCCTGTTCGAAACCCAATGCAAGAGAATGTATATATGGGGTATATATTTCACTGTTTTCTATGTTTGACAAAGGGGGAAATCCCGAAACGTTACTGTTTATTAAATACCATTGAGGTGGTGATATTAAGTCCTATGAGTGCGGTCTCTCTCTTTTGCTTATATATATATATATATATATATATATATATATATACACACACACACACACACACATACACAGTCCTAGTAAACCCCCACCAGGCCTGGGTGAACAGGGAATACCAATCAAGCAGGCAACACAGGATTCAATGCAAAAGCCTTTATCTGTACAGGGAGTGCAGAATTATTAGGCAAATTAGTATTTTGACCACATCATCCTCTTTATGCATGTTGTCTTACTCCAAGCTGTATAGGCTCGAAAGCCTACTACCAATTAAGCATATTAGGTGATGTGCATCTCTGTAATGAGAAGGGGTGTGGTCTAATGACATCAACACCCTATATCAGGTGTGCATAATTATTAGGCAACTTCCTTTCCTTTGGCAAAATGGGTCAAAAGAAGGACTTGACAGGCTCAGAAAAGTCAAAAATAGTGAGATATCTTGCAGAGGGATGCAGCACTCTTAAAATTGCAAAGCTTCTGAAGCGTGATCATCGAACAATCAAGCGTTTCATTCAAAATAGTCAACAGGTTCGCAAGAAGCGTGTGGAAAAACCAAGGCGCAAAATAACTGCCCATGAACTGAGAAAAGTCAAGCGTGCAGCTGCCAAGATGCCACTTGCCACCAGTTTGGCCATATTTCAGAGCTGCAACATCACTGGAGTGCCCAAAAGCACAAGGTGTGCAATACTCAGAGACATGGCCAAGGTAAGAAAGGCTGAAAGACGACCACCACTGAACAAGACACACAAGCTGAAATGTCAAGACTGGGCCAAGAAATATCTCAAGACTGATTTTTCTAAGGTTTTATGGACTGATGAAATGAGAGTGAGTCTTGATGGGCCAGATGGATGGGCCCGTGGTTGGATTGGTAAAGGGCAGAGAGCTCCAGTCCGACTCAGACGCCAGCAAGGTGGAGGTGGAGTACTGGTTTGGGCTGGTATCATCAAAGATGAGCTTGTGGGGCCTTTTCGGGTTGAGGATGGAGTCAAGCTCAACTCCCAGTCCTACTGCCAGTTTCTGGAAGACACCTTCTTCAAGCAGTGGTACAGGAAGAAGTCTGCATCCTTCAAGAAAAACATGATTTTCATGCAGGACAATGCTCCATCACACGCGTCCAAGTACTCCACAGCGTGGCTGGCAAGAAAGGGTATAAAAGAAGAAAATCTAATGACATGGCCTCCTTGTTCACCTGATCTGAACCCCATTGAGAACCTGTGGTCCATCATCAAATGTGAGATTTACAAGGAGGGAAAACAGTACACCTCTCTGAACAGTGTCTGTGAGGCTGTGGTTGCTGCTGCACGCAATGTTGATGGTGAACAGATCAAAACACTGACAGAATCCATGGATGGCAGGCTTTTGAGTGTCCTTGCAAAGAAAGGTGGCTATATTGGTCACTGATTTGTTTTTGTTTTGTTTTTGAATCTCAGAAATGTATATTTGTGAATGTTGAGATGTTATATTGGTTTCACTGGTAAAAATAAATAATTGAAATGGGTATATATTTGTTTTTTGTTAAGTTGCCTAATAATTATGCACAGTAATAGTCACCTGCACACACAGATATCCCCCTAAAATAGCTAAAACTAAAAACAAACTAAAAACTACTTCCAAAAATATTCAGCTTTGATATTAATGAGTTTTTTGGCTTCATTGAGAACATGGTTGTTGTTCAATAATAAAATTAATCCTCAAAAATACAACTTGCCTAATAATTCTGCACTCCCTGTATAAAAAAAGCAAGCAAACAGGGCCTTAACCCATAACGTTTCGGTTCTCAAAGAAACCATTATCAAATGGAGGCCCTGACTACCATTCTGCTATTTATATATATATATATATATATATATATATATATATATATATAGTCCAGAAAAGAGCACTCACCTAATCCACAACTGCCAGGGTGCCAGCGGTTTAAATATACAAGATATTTGAAGGCACTCACTGGTCTTTTCAAAAAGTATTTAATGAAATAAGCGTGAGGAAGGGGAGTGTATCCCTGAAACGTCACGCTTATTTCATATATATATATATACACACAGTATCTCACAAAAGTGAGTACACCCCTCACATTTTTGTAAATATTTTATGATATCTATTCATGTAACAACACTGAAGAAATTACACTTTGCTACAATGTACCATAGTGAGTGTACAGCCTGTATAACAGTGTACATTTGTGGAAATGTCCAAATTGGGCCCAAAGTGTCAATATTTTGTGTGACTAACATTATTTTCCAGTACTGCCTTAACCCTCTGGCATGGAGTTCACCAGAGCTTCACAGGTTGCCACTGGAGTCCTCTTCCAATCCTCCATGACTACATCACAGAGCTGGTGGATGTTAGAGACCTTGCACTACCCCACCTTCCATTTGAGGATGCCCTACAAATGCTCAATAGGGTTTAGGTCTGGAGACATGCTCGGCCAGTTCATCACCTTTACCCTCAGCTTCTTTAGCAAGGCAGTGGTCGTCTTGGAGGTGTGTTTGGGATTGTTACAATGTTGGAATACTGCCCTGCGGCCCAGTGTCCGAAGGAAGGGGATCATGCTCTGTTTCAGTACATGTTGGCATTAATGGTTCTCTTAATGAACTGTAGCTCCCCAGTGCCGGCAGTACTCATGCAGGCCCAGACCATGACACTCCCACCATCATGCTTGACTGTAGGCAAGATGCTACTTGTCTCTTTGTACTCCTCACCTGGTTGCCGCCACACACGCTTGACACCATCTGAACCAAATAAGTTTATCTTGGTCTCATCGGACCACAGGACATGGTTCCAGTAATCCATGTCCTTAGTCTGCTTGTCTTCGGCAAAATGTTTGTGGGCTTTCATGTGCATCATCTTTTGAAGAGGCTTCCTTCTGGGACGACAGCCATGCAGACCAATTTGATGCAGTGTGCGGTGTATGGTTCTTAGCCATGAGGTGCCATGTTGAACTTCCAGTGACCAGTATGAGAGAGTGTGAGAGCGATAACACCAAATTTAACACACCTGTTAACCAATTTGGACATTTCCACTTAGGTTTAGACATTAATGGCATTTAGATCACCCTACATGATCTAAATTTTGAATCTCACACCCAGAATGTTTTTTTAAAAACCACTCATGGTGGCTTGAATCCACGTTCAGTCTTCTACCCCACGAAAGATAGGGGCCCGTTTCTAGAGGCCTTTCATCGTCGGGTGGAGGAAGATATACAGATCTTGTCCAGATACCACAATGCTGCCCCCCCCAAATCTGAGTAAAGCTAAGAAACAAGCGCTTGATGCTCTGAGTAAACGAGAGGACATAGTCATCAGGGCGGCGGATAAGGGGGGCAGCATTGTGGTGCTGGACAGAGAGGCTTACATAGGAGAAGCAGTGAGACAAATAACAGATGATGAGGTTTACTTGGCTCTCCCCAGGGACCACAAATATATTTAAACTTCAGTTTTTGGATTTGTTGGACGATGGTCTGCAGGAGGGGGCAATTGACAGAGACACATTTGATTATCTTTTTGTGGAATTTACAGTCATTCCCATATTCCATCACCTCCCCAAGGTACACAAATCCTTGGAGGAGGTGAGAGGAAGACCTATCGTTTCAGGGATAGGTTCCCTCTTTCAAAAAATGTCAGGTTGGATTGAGTCCCTCCTGCAGCCCATCGTCCACCAAATGCCATCTTACTTAAAAGATACCACCCATTTATTGACAAGTTTGCACAAAGTGACCTGGGATGCTGAATGCTCCTGGCTCACTGTAGATGTAGTGGGCCTCTATTCCTGTATCCCCCATTTTTTTGGCCTGGAGGCTGTTTCTTTATCTTTGGATATGTACAGCAATTATGACACTAAATTAAAAGGTTTCATTATGAAGACCTTGGAATTTCTTCTTGGCCACAATTACTTTAAGTTTGGTGATTCTTTTTTTCTCCAAAGACGTGGGACCGCCATGGGGGCGAAATTTGCCCCAGCCTATGCAAACATCTTTATGGGCTGGTGGGAAAGGACCCACGTCTTTGGAGAACAAAACCCTTTTAAGCATTTAATAAGATCATATAAACGATACATAGATGATCTATTGTTCGTTTGGCTGGGAACCAAAACAGAAATGGAAAACTTTGTGGCTTATCTAAATTGTAACAGTGTCAATTTACAGTTTACGTCTAACTTTGATAAAACAGTAATGCCTTATTTAGATCTTTATCTGATAGGTGATCCTATTAGTCATAAAATCACGACTACACTTTATAGGAAACCGATTGCATCGAATAACATTCTACATGCCAAGTCTTGCCACCCCAAACATACAGGTTTTGGGGTGGCTAAAGGGCAGTTCATAAGGCTGAAAAGAAATTGTTCATCCAATGAGAACTTCCTAAAAGAGTCAGACATGCTAAAAACACAGCTTTATGAAAGAGGATATTCTCAAAAAGTGGTCAACAGAGCCTTTCTAGAGGTCAGTAGATTATATAGATCACAAATGCTGCAATCCAAATATAGACAACAGAATGCTATTTTTGATCAGAAAAAAACAAAGTTCATTACCAATCTGCCAAATTATTAACAAACATCTCCCAGTTCTAAAAGGAGAAGATAGTCTGAAGGATCTTGTTAAGGATGGGTTAAACTTTATTTCAAGGAAGGGACGCACAATAGGAAACATAGTAGCCCCTAGCCTTTTAAGAAAAGAAGCTAATACAGGTAGCAGCTGGCTCCTAATAAAGGGACATTATAAGTGTCATTTTCATAATTGCATAGCATGTAGTCATGCTAATACCACAGATAGATTTCAATCTAGATCTACACAGAGATTTTTCCTTTCAAATAGCTGTACAAACTGTCACACCAAGTTTGTTATTTATTTGGTTGAGTGCACACTATGTGAGAAGCAATACGTGGGGTGCTCCACACGAGAAGCACGCTCACGTATTAGAGAACATTTGAACAACATTGATAAGGACATCGATGTGTCAGATCTAGTACACCACTTTATCTATGAACACAATAAATCTGTCATCTCCTTTAGATGGCAGGTTATTGAGAGTATTCCACAAACCCCTAGAGGTGGTGACAGATTGCATAGACTATTACACAGAGAAGCATTCTGGATATTCACTTTACAAACAAGACGACCAAAGGGTTTCAATGCAGTAGGTGACATCATAAACCACTGGCGATATAAATAATGAATAGTGGGTTTAACCAAATAATGTTTTCAGACTGTGCCTCTCTCTCACATAACCAATTGAGGACTATAAAGGTTCAAATTATTCTTCACTGTTTAGTGTGTATCAATATTTCTTCACTGTATAGTGCAATAATAGAAAAGGTTCCTTTGTAACTTGATAAGCCTTATGCAAAATATTTATAAAATATTTATATGATGTAACAATTGCTGTCTTTTGCGATAGTCCCAGTCAGTAACTAACATCAGCATTCCTTGCATTGTTACATTGTAAGATAATTGAATTCTAGATTTATATTTTGTTTTGGGTTTTATCCATTCTAAGAAAGTATTAGACAAATGTCTAATTTATCTGCTATATCATATTGGTCAAATGTTCAAGTTCTTGATTGGAAGTCAGATTAAATGTATCAAATAATATGCCATATCTATTTAAATCAAGTATGCATTACTCAACAGCTGTACACCCTTATGCTTTGAATTAACCAGGCTATTTAAGGGTGTAAACCGGATACCCATTATGGTCTATGAATAAGGCTACCTACCAGATGAAACGCGTAAGACCGACTGGTTGCTGCGGAGTAATGGCATATCTTTTTTACTCATTTTCTTATAACCCCATTGCTTTTTGAGTGTATTTTCTATGTGTTCTTTTTATATCATTAAAACTTACCACATTTTTTCCTAAGTGGCTCGCTGGATTTTTGTTTCTTTCTTCAATTAATGGCTGTGTGTTGAGTTATTTTGAAGGGACAGCAAATGTATACTGTTATACAGGCTGTACAGCTGTACACTCACTACTTTACATTGTAGCAAAGTGTCATTTCTTCAGTGTTGTCACATGAAAAGATATAATAAAATATTTACAAAAATGTGAGGGATGTACTCACTTTTGTGAGATACTGTATATATATATATATATATATATATATGTATGTATGTATATATATATATATATATATATATATATAAATAAAGGTATTATGATTTAAGCGCATCTGAACAATTCTTTGTGATCACCTAACAGTACCAGGTGACGCTACACCACAGGAACCAATAGATCTTGTGGATATTGATAGTCTAGAGATGTAATAATATATAAATATGCAATGACAGAGGGTTAAAAAGAATGAATAATAAATGTTGATAATCCTCACACATTAGACTAAAATAGAACCCATATGGTCATCAGATTATGGCACTCGTAATAAGAAAATAATAAATTTCAATATATGGTGATCGTAATAAGAGATAATAAATAATAAATGACACCAAATAAAATATTTAAAAAATGATAAGAGTGAAAGTGATTGGTAATGAAAAGTAGAGTCCAATGTAGGCTAAGGTAACAATCACATGTAAAATTAGACGAAACAGAAATAATATTTCATTATTGTAGCCAATACTAAATAGTAATAAGATTTGAGGTATGTAGTCCACAAGGATGATATCACTGTTATAATTCCACGGAGGTTCACACAGTCTATCAATTCAAATATGCAGACTTGGGTGTAAATATTTCTTTATCCGTTACAGTCTATCAAATCAAATATGCAGACTTAGGTGCAAATGTTTCTTTATCCGTTACTGGTTAACGGTGGGTACTCACCAGATTTCACCTCAATCTAATGAGGTAAGTATCTTGCCCACAGGTGTTCTCATCCAAGTTGTTTGTACGGTCTTAGGTGGGAGTGGTTAGAACTTTTTCTCCGTTCCTCCCCAGCTGGTGAATGGGATCTGTATGATGTATCACTGAGGGAGTACTTCTTCGTCAGAGGCACAATAACCTTATTGTGCCTCTGACGAAGAAGTACTCCCTCAGTGAGATATACTTCAAAACGCGTAAGGCGACTCAACACGGGCTACCCGGTCCTGGTAGTATTTAAATACTTCCAAAAAATTTATGGAAGCTTGTTTCATCGTATATGAAAAATTGCATTTTATCGTCTGTTACATACCTCATCTGTTGAGTTTCTGTCTAGTAAGCATAAATACATGGGATTCCTATATGTGTGTATGTTATTAAAATAAAAAGCTGTATTACACTATTAGTGTTCCTTCTTGTTTTATGCGCATCTGATCCCGGAGCATCATACAGATCCCATTCACCAGCTGGGGAGGAATGGAGAAAAAGTTCTAACCACTCCCACCTAAGACCGTACAAACAACTTGGGAGTGCCCTTCATTCTACAAAAATTGTTCTATATATTTAATTAAGGACTGCACCCAGGTGTTTGGGAATCAACCAAGGTTGGAGTACTGCTATTTTATATATATATATATATATATATATATATATATATATACACACACAGTGGCATCACTGGGGGGGGGGGGTGCGGACCGCACCTGGGTGACATCAATCCACCATCAAGCTGTAGCCAGTGGCACTAGACTAGTCTGTGCACTTGTGCAGGAGTAAACTCAGGTCAGGAGACAGAGAGGACAACAGCTCACTGACAGCACAGCAGTAATCAGTAGGTTCAGGATCATCTGGAGTTCTGGACTGGGGGATACCCCAGTATTACAAGTATGTTAAAAACTCACTAGTGTTACTCACACATATGGTCTATTAGAGTTAGACAGCCCCATCTGCTTAGTTTGAACATATACTCCAATGTCGTGTATAGACCTAGAGGTACCTGACTGTGTATATACCTAGTAGTACTGAGCTCTCTCACTACTATCTATAAAATGTATAGACCTAGAGGTAGCTGTCTATATATACCTAGTGGTACTGAGCTCTCATTACTTTCTATAAAGTGTCTGTAAAAAATTACCTGAGGTACATCTTTTTACCATAAATATCGATTTTCAAAACCTGCCATGAATAAATTGGCATACGATGGGGCCATATTAGACCCCATCGTCGTGCCTGCCACTTGAAGAAAAAAGGATTTCTCAAATTTTAAATAATTTTTAGTTAGACAGAATTCAGCCAGTTGTACAACAAATTCTATGGGTAGACCCATGTATTTATCAGAGGCCACGCGTAGGTCCCTCATAGTGTCTAGCCCTAACCGGTGTTTTGGTAAAATCCTGGTTTGTCTCTGATTTTGTGGGAGTTTATATATATATATATATATATATATCACTAGAGAAAGATAAAATATACCACTAACAAGTAGAGGTATAAGCTCTGGAACTAATGAAGCTCACTGATAAGAAGGAGTTAAGCAAACATATAATCAAATTACAGTAAAAATATATATATATACACATATGAATACAATAAAACTGTGTATATAATTAAAGAGATGAATAAGTTCCAATAAAAATGAATAAGTTCCAATATAATAAATTAATGGTTGCAATCCCCCTATTGAAAGCTGCTAAGACACAAGCCCCCAATAAGGCGAAATATCTCTTCCAAATATTTCTGTAAAAGGATAAATAGAAGGAAAATGGGAGAAGTGTTATCAGCGCTAGCAAATGGGGGTGCAAACAAGATTAAGGAAGGCAAATGTATATGTAGATTAGTAATGGAAGGTTAATATAAAAAATCCAAGGGTGATAATAGGTTAGGACACTAAGGGCTCCATGTACTAAGCAGTCAGCGAGCTACCCGCAACAAATCTCGCGTCAAAACTCGCAAACTGATATGTACAAAGTCGTCAACTATGTTCAAACTCGCATCTTTAAAATTGCGAGCGTACTTATCCGCCAAACCTCGCTACCTCTCCATTTTTCACTGTAATTAGACACATTTGACCACCAACTCGCCAAAAACGAATGTACTAAAAAATCTATTTGTCCGCTCGCTACAATTTCCGCTCCCACCTCGTTATTTTTGCCTCGCCACCTTTTAGGTGGGGGGCAAGGTACAAAACAATAGGAAAGTCAATCTAGACGCCAGTCTAGACATATATAAAAAGCAGTAATATCAGCATTGTACAGCATAACTGGCGTCTAATTTGTCTCTCATTTCCATGTACATAAATTGCGCCAAATTTGTCGACTGTAATTAAAGAGTAATCTATATTTTAAATTTGTATTGTATAGTTGTCAATCTTTATAATTATTTTTATATTAATATTTATATATTATCAGATCCAGATGAAGCCATATCCAAATTGTAAATAAATATTACAAAAATAACGCTCTGTTATCACTCTTCAAAAATTTTTGAACAATAATAAAGTTGTTTAGATAAGTTGAACTTTTATAGGAGCAAAATTCTATTCCCGCGACTACTATGATGTTCGTGACACCTTGCATGTCACGTGTTAATAATTGGCCAGACAATTCAACTGAAAGTTAAGTACATCAGCTTAGTCGCGGCGAGCGAGGCGTCAAATTTATCAATAATCCGCCATTGCTCGCGGCGGGCTAGACTTGTCTATTTATTGGGGGATTATTAGTACATAGTGACAGCGGACACCATTTCGCCCACGGCGAGTAACGGCGAGTTTATCCGCGTTTAAAATGACGGATGAATTGACGGCTTAGTACATGGAGCCCTAAGAGAGATAGGATACAGTATGTATACCAGCGAACATTAAAACATTTAAAAAATTCACAACAAAAAATTGCTATATGTCTATAATGACAATCAGTCTAAATGCAGCCTGATAATAATAAATACAATCCAAATATAAATACACACAAAAACATAAAAATAAGTATAAAAATTGTGAAAAACACACTATAAATATAAAAAACAACACTCTTAAATAATGTTAGAGTTGAAAAAGGCAGAAAAGGTCTCTCTCTCTCTATATATATATATATAGATGTCCCAAATGGTGTCAAGTAATGATGAGAGAAAACAAGGGAGTAAATGTATTCCTTTTGGCACCTCTCAAACAGTGGACGTGACTCCAAACACCCCCTTAGGGTATATACTCACAAGAGATGCCCTCAATCAGTTATGAGGTAAGATAAGCGTGTTGGTCCTTAAGAAAACCCCTGTGTTTCAGTTGGATCCGAGTTTTGTGTCTCCCTTATATATCTTGGGAAGCTCATGCAATGCCGTAATATGTTAAAGACAAAAAATGAAGCAAAATTGTCTAGCTTCAATTTATTAATAAACACAAGTAACCGAAGGTAAGCATTTACACTCACATTTATAAACCTCAATGATATGAGGTAACTTTGAGCCTGATAAAAACGATACACTTATAAAAGTTATCAGCAAGGTGGTCTGCGGTGTGCCAGTCTCCAAATAGTACTCTTATACAGCCTTACGCGTTTCGAAGGTATATTTTAGAAGAGTATCTAGAGCTAAGGCTTATCACCGCTGTTTTAAAAAGAACCGAAAAAACTCCCATTTTCCTTATATATATATATATATATATATATATATATATATATATATATATATATAAACTCTGCCATATACTATTATTATTTATTTTATCGGGCCCTCACAGCATATGTGCGTATGCTGCATAAAATTAGTAATAACTTGTATTAGCATTTTTGCTAATAGAAGTATATTGTAAAAATTCTTCTATTTAAAATTTAAAGTCATTAAAGTATACAAACTGTTGGCTAGATTACGAGTTTTGCGTTAGAGGCTATGTGGTGCTAACGAGCAGTTTTCTCTCACCGCTCACTTACCTGCAGCGCTGGTATTACGGGTTTTTACAAACCCGGCGTTAAAAGACAAGAAGTGAGCGTTGAGCAAAATTGTGCACCTTACCGCACTCCAATACCATCGCTGCTCGTACGTGCTCGTGCACAATTTCCCCATAGGGATCAACGGGGAGAGCTGGCTGAGAAAAAGTCTAACACCTGCAAAAAAGCAGTGTAAAACTCAGTAACGCAGCCCCATTGATTCCTATGGGGAAATAAAATTTATGTTTACACCTAACACCCTAAGTTGAACCCCGAGTCTAAATACCTCTAATCTTACATTTATTAACCCCTAATCTGCCGCCCCCGACATCGCCGCCACCTACATTATAGTTATTAACCCCTAATCTGCCACTCCGGACACCGCCGCCACCTACATTATATGTATTAACCCCTAATCTGCTGCCCCTGACATCGCCGACACCTATATTATACTTATTAACCCCTAATCTGCCACTCCGGAGACCACCGCCACCTACATTATATGTATTAACCCCTAATCTGCTGCCCCAACATCGCCGACACCTACATTATATTTATTAACCCCTAATCTCCCGTCCCCAATGCCGCCGCAACCTACCTACACTTATTAACCCCTAATCTGCCGCCCTCAACGTCGCCGCCACTATAATAAACATATTAACCCCTAAACCGCCGCACTCCTGCCTCACAAACATTATTTAAATATTATTAACCCCTAATCTGCCATCCCTAACATTGCCGCCACCTACCTACATTTATTAAACCCTAATCTGCCGCCCCCAACATCGCTGCCACTATATTAAATTTATTAACCCCTAAACCTAAGTCTAACCCTAACACCCCCTAACTTAAATATAATTACAATAAATCTAAATAAAAATTAATATTATTACCTAAATAATTCCTATTTAAAACTAAATACTTACCTATAAAATAAACCCTAAGCTAGCTATAATATAACTAATAGTTACATTGTAGCTATCTTACGGCTAGATTTAAAGTTTTGTCGGTAACGACCCGCGTAGCTAACGCATGCTTTTTTTTCCCCGCACCTTTTAAATACCGCTGGTATTTAGAGTTCACAGAATGGCTGGGTTTTCAGTGTGTTAGGCTCCAAAAAGGGAGCGTAGAGCATAATTTACCGCCACTGCAACTCTCGATACCAGCGGTGCTTATGGACGCGGCCAGCTTCAAAAACGTGCTCGTGCACAATATCTCCATAGGAAACAATGGGGCAGTTTGAGCTGAAAAAAAACCTAACACCTGCAAAAAGCAGCGTTAAGCTCCTAACGCAGCCCTATTGTTTCCTAAGGGGAAACACTTCCTAAGTCTGCACCTAACACCCTAACATGAACCCCGAGTCTAATCACCCCTAACCTTACACTTATTAACCCCTAATCTGCCGCCCCAGCTATCGCTGACACCTGCTGTATATTATTAACCCCTAATCTGCCGCTCCGTACACCGCCGCAACCTACGTTATCCCTATGTACCCCTAATCTGCTGCCCCTAACATCGCTGACCCCTATATTATATTTATTAACCCCTAATCTGCCCCCCCACGTCGCCGCTACTTTACCTACATTTATTAACCCCTAATCTGCTGCTCCGGACCTCACCGTTACTATAATAAATGTCTAACCCGAACCCTAACACCCCCCTAAGTTAAATATAATTTAAATCTAACGAAATAAATTAACTCTTTTTAAATAAATTATTCCTATTTAAAGCTAAATACTTACCTGTAAAATAAACCCTAATATAGCTACAATATAAATTATAATTATATTGTAGCTATTTTAGGATTAATATTTATTTTACAGGCAACTTTGTAATTATTTTAACCAGGTACAATAGCTATTAAATAGTTAAGAACTATTTAATAGCTACCTAGATAAAATAATTACAAAATTACCTGTAAAATAAATCCTAACCTAAGTTACAATTAAACCTAACACTACACTATCAATAAATTAATTAAATACAATACCTACAAATAAATACAATGAAATAAACTAACTAAAGTACAAAAAATAAAAAAGAACTAAGTTACAAAAAATAAAAAAATATTTACAAACAGAAAAATATTACAACAATTTTAAACTAATTACACCTACTCTAAGCCCCCTAATAAAATAACAAAGACCCCCAAAATAAAAAAATGCCCTACCCTATTCTAAAATTAAAATAGAAAATTAGTTTAAAATTGTTGTAATATTTTTCTAATGTTTGTAAATATTTTTTTATTTTTTGTAACTTAGCTCTTTTTTATTTTTGTACTTTAGTTAGTTTATTTCATTGTATTTATTTGTAGGAATTGTATTTAATTAATTTATTGATAGTGTAGTGTTAGGTTTAATTATAGTTAATTGTAGGTATTTTATTTAATTAATTTATTGATAGTGTAGTGTTAGGTTTAATTGTAACTTAGGTTAGGATTTATTTTACAGGTAATTTTGTAATTATTTTAACTAGGTAGCTATTAAATAGTTCTTAACTATTTAATAGCTATTGTACCTGATTAAAATAAATACAAAGTTGCCTGTAAAATAAATATTAATCCTAAAATAGCTACAATATAATTATAATTTATATTGTAGATATATTAGGGTTTATTTTACAGGTAAGTATTTAGCTTTAAATAGGAATAATTTATTTAATAAGAGTTAATTTATTTTGTTAGATAAAAATTATATTTAACTTAGGGGGGGTGTTAGGGTTAGGGTTAGGGTTAGAATTAGCTTTAGGGGTTAAAAAATGTATTAGAGTAGCGGTGAGGTCCGGTCGGCAGATTAGGGGTTAATGCTTAAAGTTAGGTGGCGGCGATGTTAGGGAGGGAAGATTAGGGGTTAATACTATTTATTATAGGGTTATTGAGGCGGGAGTGAGGCGGATTAGGGATTAATACATTTATTATAGTAGCAGTGAGGTCCGGTCGGCAGATTAGGGGTCAATAAGTGTAGGTAGGTGGAGGCGACGTTGGGGGCGGCAGATTAGGGGTTAATAAATATTATGTAGGTGTCGGCGGTATTAGGGGCAGCAGATTAGGGGTACATAGGGATAACGTAGGTGGTGGCGGTGTGCGGTCGGCAGATTAGGGGTTAAAAAAATTTAATAGAGTGGCGGCGATGTGGGGGGGCCTCGGTTTAGGGGTACATAGTTAGTTTATGGGTGTTAGTGTACTTTAGAGCACAGTAGTTAAGAAAGCTCTTAACTCCTGGCTTTTTTCTGAGGCTGGAGTCTTGTCGTTAGATTTCTAACGCTCGCTTCAGCCACGACTCTAAATACCGTGGCTAAATACCGGCTTTAGAAAGATCCCATTAAAAAGATAGGATACGCAAATGACGTAAGGGGATCTGCGGTATGGAAAAGTCGCGGCTGCAAAGTGAGCGTTAAAACCTAACACTAACCCCCTGAAGATCGACTTACTGTTCTGAAGACCGGACATCCATCCTCAAGGAAGCGGCAGAAGTCTTCATCTAACCGGGCCGAAGTCCTCAACGAAGCCGGGAGAAGTCTTCATCCAAGTCTTCAATTCTACCTTAATTCCGATTGGCTGATAGAATTCTGTCAGCCAATCAGAATCTAAGGGACGCCATCTTGGATGACGTCACTTAAAGGAACCGTCATTCAGTAAGAAGACTTTGTTTGAAGAGGATGCTCCGCGTCGGATGTCTTGAAGATTTAGCCGCTCCGCGTCGGATGGATGAAGATAGAAGATGCCATCTGGATGAAGACTTCTGCCCGTCTGGAGGACCACTTCGCCCGGCTTGGATGAAGACTTCGGCCCGTTTGGATGAAGACTTCTGCCGCTTCCTTGAGGATGGATGTCCGGTCTTCAGAACAGTAAGTCAATCTTCAGGGGGTTAGTGTTAGTTTTTTTTAAGGGTGTATTGGGTGGGTTTTATTTTTTAGATTAGGGTTTGGGCCGCAAAAGAGCTAACTGACCTTTTAAGGGGAATGCCCATCCAAATGCCCTTTTTAGGGCAATGGGAAGCTTAGGTTTTTTTAGATAGTATTTTATTTGGGGGGTTGGTTGTGTGAGTGGTGGGTTTTACTGTTGGGGGGGTTGTTTGTATTTTTTGTTTACAGGTAAAAGAGCTGATTACTTTGGGGCAATTCCCCGCAAAAGGCCCTTTTAAGGGCTATTGATAGTTTAGTTTAGGCTAGGTTTTTTTTTTGGGGGGGGGCTTTTAATAATTTGTTTATTATTTTCTGTAATTTAGTGTTTGTTTTTTACTTTAGCTAATTTAATTTAATTTATTTAATTGTTTTTAATTTAGTTAATTTATTTAATTGTAGGGTTAGGTTAGGTGTTATTGTAACTTAGGTTAGGTTTTATTTTACAGGTACTTTTGTATTTATTTTAGCTAGGTAGTTATTAAATAGTTAAAAACTATTTAATAACTATACTACCTAGTTAAAATAAATACAAACTTGCCTGTAAAATAATTAATAAACAGGCCTAGGGCTGTTTATTTATTATGTATTAAACAGGAATTATTTAGGTAATAATATTAATTTTTATTTAGATTTATTGTAATTATATTTAAATTAGGGGGTGTTAGGGTTAGACTTAGGTTTAGAGGTTAATACATTTAGTATAGTGGCGGCGACGTTGGAGGCGGCAGATTAGGGGTTAATAAATGTAGGTAGGTGGCGGCAATGTTAGGGACGGCAGATTAGGGGGTTCATAATATTTAACTAGTGTTTGCAAAGCGGGATTGCAGCGGTTTAGGGGTTAATATGTTTATTATAGTTGCGGCGATGTCCGGAGCGGCAGATTAGGGGTTAAAATTTATATTTTAGTGTTTGCGATGCAGGAGGGCCTTGGTTTAGGGGTTAATAGGTAGTTTATGGGTGTTAGTGTACTTTTTAGCACTTTAGTTATGAGTTTTATGTTACGGCGTTGTACCATAAAACTCTTAACTACTGACTTTTAAATGCGTTACGGATCTTGGAGGTAGAGGGTGTACCGCTCACTTTTTGGCCTCCCAGGACAGACTCGTAATATCAGCGCTATGGAAGTCCCGTAGAAAAAAAGACTTTACGAAGTTTATGTAAGTCGCTTTGCGGTAAGGCCAAAGAAGAGTACCTGCAAGACTCGTAATAGCAGCGGTAGGGAAAAAGCAGCGTTAGAACCTGTTAACGCTGCTTTTTCAGCCTAACGCACAATTAGTAATCTAGCCATATTGAAGGTTTTACCCTTCTGTCTAATGCACAGATTAAACTGCTTTTTGACAATATTGGAGTTTACTTCTGTCAACTTCTTACAGAACCCACCCCAAGTGTAGCATCCGTAGGATCTTGCAGGCAGCAGATAAAATGATATAAAACTGCCAGGTACAGCTACAATTCTTTTTTACTGGTCATCATGCTATTGCATTATTTTCTGTGTCTGCGGCTCTCTTCAAATGTGTTCTATTTTAACCCCTTAAAGATGCAGGCCAGTGAAGTTCCACATCTTTATAAAAGGCGCCGCTATCTTGGATCACAGGGTATTGTCACACCCTATGACAGTGACCGTGTTGCATATTCACAGATAACAAGACTTTTTGATAGCCGTATCAGGTGCGTCAGGTTATATTTTTTGCAACGGATGCATTATTTTATACATTGCTCTATATTATATCTTGAGGGTATTTTTTTATTTTTTTAATGTTATGCAACTTTTAAACTGTGTAAAAAAAACTCCAAAAATGCAATGCTCCCAAACTGTATCATGTACACTTACCTGAAGCTCAAACTACAGCTTAAAGGGACAGTAGACACCAATTTTCATATAACTACATGTAATAGACACTACTATAAAGAAGAATAAAAACTTTTAAAAACTTACTTAGAAGCTCCTAGTTTAGATCTGTTGATGAGGTTAGGCTGGGACACTCAGTGAAAGGAGCTGAGAAAGCAGAAAGAGCACACACCCCTCCCCTGCATATGAAAAGACAGATTACACAAACAAGAGCAAGCAGGAATCTGTAGACTTCAGTCTACATCTGGGGCTTGTTTACGAGTCTGAAAATCAGCACAATGTTATTAAAAAATAAGCAAACTTATACATTGTTACAAAAGCACTTTAAGATGGGCTATAAAAATGGGTTATCTACAAAACATTTATGCAAAGAAATCTAGTGTACAGTGTCCCTTCAATAAAGCTGGCAAAGTCACTGATCAGGGTGCAAGAAAACCTAAGGTCCTAGGTGGTGGTTCCCTGAAATTCAGAACTTCTCTAACGAATAGGCAAACAAATGGCTTCATAGAGAACTACAGCCACAGGAGGAAAAAACAACAGCACAGCTAGTAGTAATCATGTTGTTGTGCTGCTATAAACCTTCTATTAGTCTACAAAATCCTGCTACTTGTTGGAGATCAATACAGAACATATACATATACCTCGTTTTATTGGGCTTCGCAGATATTGCTCTTTTTACAAATTAAAAGATTGTGGCAAACCTGTGTCAAGCAAGTCTATCAGTGCTATGTTTCCAACATATATACACATATTTATACACAAAAATATATACACACCACCATCAAAGAGATTACAACTCACTGAAGGCTCAGATGATGGTTAGCATTTTTAGCAATAAAGTATTTTTTAATTAAGGTATGTGCATTGTTTTTTTAGACACAATGCTATTGCACACTCAATAGACTACAGTATAGTGTAAATAGAACTTTTATATGCACTGGGAAACAAACAAATTAGCGTGACTCACTTTATTGCTATATTTGCTTTATTGTGCTGGTCTGGAACCAAACCCGCAATATTTCCGAGGTACGCCTGTACTTGCTTCCCTCAATGACCTCCTAGCTACTTATTTCAAAGCAGATTAAATTGATCTACTCACCCATGGAAGCTGTAAACCTGTAAGACCCCTAACAAGTCTTTCTCCTCAAGTTGCAGTGAGAACTGAAGTAAAAGACTTTCTAAGTAAATCTGTGCACATTGGTAATTGTTTGTAATTGGCGCCTATTCTTGCTCACCTGAATTTCCAGCTGTAGCTCGTTACTGATCAAGCACCCTTTAAAAACCTGCAGTTCCTTTTATTTGTTGTTGATTATATTTGTGTAAAGAACCTTATAACTTCTTTTTATTTTGCCTGATTTGGTCTAGGGCTGTTTATTTATTATGTATTGGTAAATAAGGGTTTTACCTTTTACTTCAAATTAATTCAGATGCACAGATATGAAAAGGCAGCTACAGGTCAGGAGCAAGCCGGAGTCTACAGGGAGTGCAGAATTATTAGGCAAGTTGTATTTTTGAGGATTAATTTTATTATTGAACAACAACCATGTTCTCAATGAACCCAAAAAACTCATTAATATCAAAGCTGAATATTTTTGGAAGTAGTTTTTAGTTTGTTTTTAGTTTTAGCTATTTTAGGGGGATATCTGTGCGTGCAGGTGACTATTACTGTGCATAATTATTAGGCAACTTAACAAAAAACAAATATATACCCATTTCAATTATTTATTTTTACCAGTGAAACCAATATAACATCTCAACATTCACAAATATACATTTCTGACATTCAAAAACAAAACAAAAACAAATCAGTGACCAATATAGCCACCTTTCTTTGCAAGGACACTTAAAAGCCTGCCATCCATGGATTCTGTCAGTGTTTTGATCTGTTCACCATCAACATTGCGTGCAGCAGCAACCACAGCCTCCCAGACACTGTTCAGAGAGGTGTACTGTTTTCCCTCCTTGTAAATCTCACATTTGATGATGGACCACAGGTTCTCAATGGGGTTCAGATCAGGTGAACAAGGAGGCCATGTCATTAGATTTTCTTCTTTTATACCCTTTCTTGCCAGCCACGCTGTGGAGTACTTGGACGCGTGTGATGGAGCATTGTACTGCATGAAAATCATGTTTTTCTTGAAGGATGCAGACTTCTTCCTGTACCACTGCTTGAAGAAGGTGTCTTCCAGAAACTGGCAGTAGGACTGGGAGTTGAGCTTGACTCCATCCTCAACCCGAAAAGGCCCCACAAGCTCATCTTTGATGATACCAGCCCAAACCAGTACTCCACCTCCACCTTGCTGGCGTCTGAGTCGGACTGGAGCTCTCTGCCCTTTACCAATCCAGCCACGGGCCCATCCATCTGGCCCATCAAGACTCACTCTCATTTCATCTGTCCATAAAACCTTAGAAAAATCAGTCTTGAGATATTTCTTGGCCCAGTCTTGACGTTTCAGCTTGTGTGTCTTGTTCAGTGGTGGTCGTCTTTCAGCCTTTCTTACCTTGGCCATGTCTCTGAGTATTGCACACCTTGTGCTTTTGGGCACTCCAGTGATGTTGCAGCTCTGAAATATGGCCAAACTGGTGGCAAGTGGCATCTTGGCAGCTGCACGCTTGACTTTTCTCAGTTCATGGGCAATTATTTTGCGCCTTGGTTTTTCCACACGCTTCTTGCGACCCTGTTGACTATTTTGAATGAAACGCTTGATTGTTCGATGATCACGCTTCAGAAGCTTTGCAATTTTAAGAGTGCTGCATCCCTCTGCAAGATATCTCACTATTTTTGACTTTTCTGAGCTTGTCAAGTCCTTCTTTTGACCCATTTTGCCAAAGGAAAGGAAGTTGCCTAATAATTATGCACACCTGATATAGGGTGTTGATGTCATTAGACCACACCCCTTCTCATTACAGAGATGCACATCACCTAATATGCTTAATTGGTAGTAGGCTTTCGAGCCTATATAGCTTGGAGTAAGACACCATGCATAAAGAGGATGATGTGGTCAAAATACTCATTTGCCTAATAATTCTGCACTCCCTGTATAGCCAGGAGACTAGTCAGTATAGCAGAGGTGCCTGAGAAAAATGAATCCAAAACGGTAACTATATTTTGTCAGCTAAAGTTCATTAACCAGGGAATCAGTCAGAATCAGGTCTATAAACAAGGGTTAAAGGGACAGTCAACACTAAAATTGTTATTGTTTAAAAAGATAGATAATGCCTTTACTACCGATTCCCCAACTTTGCACAACAAGCATTTATATTTTAATATAGCCTCACAAAATAAAAACACCCCCTAGTCTAACACTAAACTACCAATAGCCCTTAAAAGGGCTTTTTGTAGGGCATTGCCCTAAGTTAAACAGCTCTTTTACTTTAAAAAAAATTACAAAGTACCCCCTAACAGTTAAACCCCCCACACAACCAACCCCCCAAAGTCTAAAAATACCTAATCTACCCATTGCCCCTAATGGGGCATTTGTATGGGCATTGCCCTTAAAAGGGCAATCAGCTTTTTTGCTACCCATTAAAATAAAATAGCCCTAATCTACCCCCCCCCCCCACTAACACTAAACTACCAATAGCCCTTAAAAGGGCCTTTTGTAGGGCATTGCCCTAAAGCGATCAGCTCCTTTAACCTAAATAAAGTACTAATTACCCCCTAAATGTAACCCCCACCCACACAACCCCCCAAAATAAAAAACCTAAGTCTAAAAAAAACCTAAGCTACCCATTGCCCCTAAAGGGGCATTTGTATGGGCATTAAAAAAAATCCCTAATCTAAAAAAAAACCCCACCCAAAAAAACAACAAAACCTAAGTCTAACCCCAAATTATGTACTCACAGTTCTTGAAGTCCAGCGGTGAAGGTCTTCTTCCAGACGCTTACAGCTTCATCCAGTGCTGAGACATCTTCTATCTTCATCCGGAGGGAAGGCAGCGTGGAGAGGAGTGACCATGGAGCAGGACCGGCGTGGAGGTTCCTCTTCATGCAGTCGCTGCCGCACACTGAAGATTGAATGCAAGGTACCCCATTTATATTTTTTAAATTAGGGTTTTTTTTGTTTTTTTTAATGGGCAGCAAAAGAGCTGATTGCCCTTTAGGGGCAATGGGTAGCTTAGGTTTTTTTAGACTTAGGTTTTTTTATTTTGGGGGATTGTGTGGGTGGGGGGTTTACTTTTAGGGTGTACTTTGTATTTTTTTTAGGTAAAAGAGCTGTTTAACTTAGGGCAATGCCCTACAAAAGGCCCTTTTAAGGGCTATTGGTAGTTTATTGTTAGATTAGGGGGTGTTTTTATTGGGGGGGGGGATTTTTATAGGGCTATTAGATTAGGTTTAATGTTTTTTTATTTTTAATAATTTCAGGGGGAGGTTTCAGTAATTTTAAATAGACTGCCCTCTACACTATAGAAAAGTTAAAACAAAGAGACAGGGGGGGGGGGATGGGACAGCTATGCTATAAAAAAGGGGATCTGAGGGTGTGGGGGCCCCCTAACTAAAGATGGCGGGTGGGGGGGAGGTGGGGGTTACACTACACTAAATATTATTATTTTTAATAAAAAAACAGTTTTATAGGTACTTGCAGACAGCTGCCAGTACCTAAGATGGTGCCTAACAGTTAGAGGAGGGAGGTTTCGAAAGCTGTTTGGGGGGGGGGGTCCTACACTGGAAAAATATATATAATAAGCTTTATTTTTTCATACTGGCAGACTGTCTGCCAGTACCTAAGATGGGGGTTACCATTGGGGGGTTGGGGAAGGAAGAGAGCTGTTTGGGAGGGATCAGGTACGGATCAGGGGGTGGGGAGTGTCAGTAAGAGGCATATTTTCTACACTAAAGCTAACATTAACCTTTTAAGCTACCTAATTAACCCCTTCACTGTCGGGAATAATAGAAGTGTGGTGCGCAGCTTCAATTAGCGGCCTTCTAATTACCAAAAAGCAATGACAAAGCCATATATGTCTGCTATTTCTGAACAAAAGGGATCCCAGAGAAACTTTTACAAACATGTGTGCCATGATTGCATATATATAAGTTTTTGTTTGGAAGTGCCAGTAGTGAAAGGGTTAAAGGGATAGGAAAGTCAAAAATAAACTTGAATGATTCAGATAGAATATGTAATTTTAAGACAAATGCGCTTCATTCTCTTGGTATCCATTGTTGAAAATTAATACGCACATATCATACACTAGTGGGAGCTGCTGCTGATTGGTGCCTGCACACATTTGTCTCTTGTTATTGGCTAACTAGATGTATTCAGCTAGCTGTCTTTAGAGCAATGCTGTTCTTTCAGAAAAGGATTAGAAGAGAAGGAACCATTTTTGATATTAGAAGTAATTTTGAAAGTTGTTCAAAATTGTATGTTCTATCCAAATCATGAAAGAAAATGTTGGGTTTCCTGTCCCTTTAATTTAGCAAGGTTGATGGGCGGAGCCTGGAGGAGCTGAGGAATGGACGCCTAAAGGAGAAGCTCCGTGCAGAGCACTAAATATTTAGACTTAAAAGCTGACGAAAAAAGCAGGAAAGCAAACACAAAAAGAGCTTGTGTTACAGAGCCATAGTTGCTGCTCATATGGCTGGTCTAAAACCTAAAACAGAGCAGAGCCAGAGATCCTCAAGACGGAGGTGAGCGCAGTAGCGGCACGGCCGCCATCTTTATAGCCCACGCGGCAGGATTCTCAGCACTACTCTCACAGCGCACTGGAGGCACTAAGTAAATGAGGAGATTGGAGAGGGAGCCGCATTAACCGCATCGGCGATCTGTATCTAAGGGAGAGGGCAGGAAGAGTAACATTAAGGTGATAATGCAGGAGAGAGAAGCCTCCACTATTCCGGGACTCTGGAGCTACGGTTATGCAGGGTAAGCTTGCGCACGTACACCACACAGGCTGGGGATCATAATCGATCACTATATAAGCAAGTGGGGATCACCTAAGGAGTAAGCCCAGAGACAAATCAGGGGACATACCTTCATGGGGAGAGGCTGTTCTCCGGGATGTTCTGTCTGGCAGAAGGCTCAGTTATAAAACCTAGAGGACACAAAGAATCTTTCTTCTGTTCATCATAACTATATACCAACAGGCCCCAAAGCCTGTCCCTCCCCAGCCATTGCATGATAAACATGCTTTAGGGACTCAGCGGAAAACTGAGCCCAAGCAAGAGACTGACACTATAGGCTTTAAAGGAAATGAAGATGTATATATAAAGGTTTTGACAGGAGAGTGTATTTTCAGATGGCAACGACTGCAATAATTTGTTGATCATAAGAGATACCATGCTGACAACATGATTTCAGACATATAGCAGTGACTTCCCAGGGCCCTATATCCCAGGTCTCAGATTTCATATTTTATATAATTGGCCCGGAAGGTTCCTTATAAACCCCTATGATAAGGGAAGCTACTTAACTTGGGACTGCAGATACTGTAATGTAACACTGGTAAAACAAATCTCAATATATACAACGCAGCACCAGTAGACGCACTATTCATATTCTTGTTGAAAATACAACTTTAAGCTCTTCTACCGCCAGCGACCTAACGGCTTGCCGTTCTTATAGCAAGCACCACACTTAACAGGGGGGCAAGCAGTGATCAAAATGACCTCAAAGAAGAATAACAAGACACAGTCTCTGACTAAACAATCCTCGACTAATCTTTTTTTCAAACCGTTGAAAGGAGACAAGCAGACTGATATACAGACACAGCAGTCTGATGAGGAGAGAGAAGGAGATGGGGGCCCTAAAGATAAATTAGAAGACACGAGGCCTATAACCAGGGCAGATCTAGATCACCTTGTCTCCAAGCAAGACATCAATATAAACTTTGAAAGAGTACTGGAAAGGATGGAGAGTATGCAAAATTTAGTGACTAACAGCATAACGGAACTAAAGCAGGAGATAGTAGATCTGGGCTCTCGAGTAAACACCTTGGAAGAAAATGGGGATTCAATGACAGAAGATCTGAACGCAGTAACGAACAAAGTCACTTCTCAGCAATCAGAAATTGACGATATATACGATAAACTAGAAGACCTAGAAAATCGTAGCAGAAGATCCAATATACGCCTAAAAGGAGTTCCTGAGTCGATAGGTCCTAAAGAGTTAAATTCTTATCTGCTCAATCTTTTCCTAACCATCACTGGCTCGGAAGGAGAAGACAAATTTCAAATGGAAAGAGCCCACAGGGCACTCAGATCCAAACCAAGAGGAGAAGACCCCCCTAGGGATGTCATCATCAAGATGCTGCGCTTCCAAGACAGAGAGGAAATACTAACAGCGGCTAGGAGGAATCCCACTTTTAAATATCAGGGAAACGTTATTCAGTTTTTCCAAGACCTGTGCCTGAGGACTCTACAGCGAAGAAGCTCTCTTCGCCCATTTACTTCCCTGCTAAGGAAAAACCAAATTCCATATCGGTGGGGCTTCCCTTTTGCCCTGCATATATCTTGGGAGAACAAGTCTCTTTCTATCAAAGATCTCCAAGAAATCCCGGAAATCTGCCGCATCTTCCCTGTCATTGAAAATGATGATTTGGAGTCGGGAGATTGAGTTCTGATCTCCCCTGGCCGATAAGGACGCTACCCAGAGGCCAGATAAGTATAATGTTAAGTTGCAAATGTTTTGTTAAGAAAATTTATGTTTGAGAGTTCACAAATTACGAGCAAGGGACTTTATCGGAACAATGAGCTAACTTTTTATTGTGATATCTTGCTCTTTATTTCCTCGCAAGAACTATGCAGAGACAGAAGATTATGGAACAAGTTTCCACCCATTTGATATCTTATCTACAATTGTTATTTATGCCATAGCTTGTTTTCTTGCTGTATGTTTGTTTTCTTTTCTTTTTCTTGCCCTTAGGCAGGAAATTATTTAAGTCATAATGAATAGGGTATGTAGATATCTGCACTTAGGAATAGTATGTGCAGGAACTTTGTTGAGATATTCAATGTTCTTGTTCACATGTTCAATGTTTTTTGTTATTTAATTTTTTGTTTTCTTAACCAGGTGTTTTCTTATAATTCTGAAAGAAAGAAAAGGAAGAAATTTCGAGGCAATAAGGGGTGTCGGGTTGCCGGGATTGCCCCCTCCCTCAGGTCAGAAATCTATAGTAAGATCTTCTTGGTGGAACTATCTACCTCGTTAGGGTCGTATATATCAAAATTTTACATATCCAGATTGACAAAAGCTAAATACCACAATACATCTATCCCATGATTCCAAAAATACATCTCATTACTCACAATGTGAGGGGCTTAAACACTAACATCAAAAGACGCACAGCCATGTCCCAATATCACCGACTAGGGGCCAATATTTTATTTCTCCAAGAAACTCACTTTACTAGAGACATAATCCCAAAATACTGGGCAAAAAACTTCACACAACATTACCATGCAACCACAGACACCAAGAAGCAGGGGGTCTCGATTCTGATCCACACTAGTCTTGACTTCAAACATGAATCTACTATAGCGGATAGAGAGGGGCGTTATCTTATAGTTAAAGGTCAATGTGGGGACTCTAATATCATTTTATGCAACATATATGCTCCCAATGACAATCAACACTCTTTCTTCAACCATATATCCAATTTGCTTACTAACTGGTCCCAACACAAAATCATCCTAGCAGGAGACTTTAACATCACAATGACAAAATCTGTAGAAACTAAAACTAAACTTACTGCTAAACAAATTAGACACAACAAGATAGTGAATTCTATTCTAGAACACCTGGCCCCACATGCACTATTTGATTCTTGGTACACATTATATGGTAAGACCCTAGACACTACCTTCTACTCAGCAGCTCACAAGCAATATACGAGACTGGATTACATATATATTAGTCAGATCCTACAACCACTTCTCCAGACCTCATCAATTCAGACCTGTGTGTGGTCAGACCATTCAATACTTTCCTTACATTTAGAGGGACTCGTAGATACGCAAAGATCCAGAACCTGGACATATGACCCATCATATTTAAAAACTCCTACACATAAAGAAACATACGTCAAATCGTTAAACGAATTTTGGGATATCAACAAAGAAACCACAGCCAATCCCATATTCCCATGGGCAGCACACAAAACATACATACGAGGGTTGCTCATTCAAGACAAATCCAAAAGCAACAAACAGCACAAAGACCAGCTAACACACTTACACAGAGAAATCGCAGAACTAGAGAAGCTACACAAAACTACACAAAAAAAAGAAATTCTTTCCACCCTCACAGCTAAAAGAGAAAACTTAGCCAATATTCTAAACAACCATTCAGCTAGAGCAATACAGAGACTAAATACACAATATTATATCCATGCGAACAAACCCGATAGATACCTAGCAAATAAATTAAAAGAGAGGTGTAGGGCGTCTATTATTCCTTCTATCTTACTGACAAACGGCACCACTGTATCCCACCCACAGTATATAACAGACGCATTTGCAGAGTTTTATGGAAATTTATATGACGGTAAAAAAGTAACTCACTCGAACACCTTACAATCCCAAACTGAGAAATTTCTTAAGGAAGCTGACATGCACCTACTTACTAAAGAAGACAATGACACACTAAATGCCCCAGTAACAAGGGTAGAGGTCGGGAAGGTTATAAAGGAACTTAAAACGGGGAAGGCAGCGGGACCAGATGGGTTCGCGGGGGAATATTATAAAACTTTCAAGGGTACCCTAATCCCCCACCTCACAGATCTCTGCAATTTTATTTTAGAAGGACACACCATTCCAGCAGACATGTTACAGGCCAAAATCATAGTGATCCCTAAACCTGGTAAAAACCACAAATGTTGTGCAAACTACAGACCGATATCGCTCATTAACCAAGACTTAAAAATATTGACGAAGATTTTGGCCAATAGACTAAAACACATACTTCCAAAGCTGATTCACCCTGATCAAGTGGGCTTTGTGAAGGACAGAGAAGCATCAGACAATGTACGTCGACTGTTAGACATTATAGACTATGTGGGAGACAAACTAATGCCTTCTCTGCTCCTCTCGTTGGACGCGGAGAAGGCATTTGATAGAGTGGACTGGGGATATATGTTTGCAGTTTTGCAACAGATGGGATTTGAGGGTGCCTTCGTTACAACCCTAAACGCAATCTACTCTAATCCCTCAGCCCAAGTGTCTATCTCAGGTTACAAATCTAAGAGCTTTCCCATACTAAACGGCACAAGGCAGGGATGCCCATTATCACCTTTGCTCTTTGCAATATGCATAGGACCCCTAGCGGCCAAAATTAGACAAGACCCAGACATTACAGGGGTGAAGGTCAAAGATCGGGAATACAAGCTGACACTCTTTGCGGATGACATCCTTCTAACACTGACAAAACCCCTCACATCCTTACCCAACTTATATAAATTACTGGACCAATTTTCCCAAATATCAGGGTACAAAGTCAACCTAGATAAATGTGAAGCATTACCTTTGGGACTTCCACAACACACCAAAAAAATTATAGACATTAACTTTGAAGTACGATGGGTCACTCACTCGCTTAAATACTTAGGGATACACCTTACACCTCAGATAAACCAGCTATACAAATACAATTATGAACCCATATACAAGGAGATAAAGAAAAACTTAAGCAAATGGAAGACGCACACTTTCTCATGGTTAGGCAGACTAGCAACAATCAAAATGTCAATTCTCCCCCGGATACTATACTTATTTAGAACCTTACCCATAAAAGTCCCACTAAAGGATCTTGAGCGACTACAAAGAGACCTAATAACTTACATTAGAGGGAATAAAGTGGCTCGCATAGCAACTGCTCTGATAACCAAACATAGGAGTCTAGGTGGAATTGGAGCTCCCAACATAGTAGAGTACTACAAAGCAGCAAGATTAGCACAGACGGCTTTAGTGGGAAGCAATGTGGAAGGGGTCACATGGACCAATCTAGAAGCAGAGATTAGAGATACTCCCTATCTAGACGATTTTCTATGGCATAAACATATAAAGAGGGACCTCAAGGATAAGCCAGGTTTACAGATCATACACCATACTATCGAAATCTGGTCCGCCTTGACTAACAGACAGAATCTCTTATCTAACCAGACATTAGTGCACCCTATTAGATACCTACTTCCCAAAGAATCACAACATATAATAGATAAATGGGCTAATAAGGGCCTCTATAGAGTGGCAGACTGGTTAAGTGGAGGTAAACCTAAGACTTTCAACCAGATACAAACCCAACTAGACTCAGTAAAATTACATTGGTTCCAATATCTTCAAGTTAACTCTGTAATCCATGAATATATTAAAGGCCTTCAGCCCACTATAACCACACCTCTGGAGAGTTTACTTAAGTCCACACACAGACCAAAGGGGGCCATTTCTAAATTATATTTACAGATACAAGCAACTAATAATTCATCAAAACCGAATTTGATTCTAAATTGGGAAAAAGATTTAGATATAAATAAAGATAAGCAATGGTGGGATAACACGTTTAATTCAGCTTGTAAAGGACTCTTAAGCGCCGATTTGAGAGAAAACACCACCAAGACGATGTTTAGGTGGTACTTGACCCCAATTAAAACTGCTCATATGTCATCTAATCATAATAGGTCTTGTTATAGAGGATGTGGGGAAGTAGGCTCCTATTGTCATATGTGGTGGGAGTGCGGAACGGTGAGAGATATCTGGGCTAAAACATCAGATCTATTAAGCTCTGTTCTAGATGAACACATTCGATTGACACCGTTGCAAGCTCTTTTACATTTCCCACTACCTCAGTTTAACAAACAGATAAACACATTCATTAGAATCATCAGTACGGTTACCAGGACCTGCATAGCAAAATATTGGAAAACCTCAGCACCACCCTGGGAGG
Source organism: Bombina bombina (assembly GCF_027579735.1). NCBI lineage: Eukaryota > Metazoa > Chordata > Amphibia > Anura > Bombinatoridae > Bombina > Bombina bombina. Next base: position 540,094,279 of record NC_069501.1, on the reverse strand, counting down.
AAGTAGTCAATAAAATTTCTCTAACATACCACATGTATGAAACTGCTGCGCAGTTACTAGACACACAGACACAATTTGAACAGATCTGGTTTTACTGGACACTGAATAGACATAGACTCAATAGATGATCTCCTGTAGCCTAGAAATAGGGGGAGAAGATACCAAGACCTGGAGGAGGGGAGAGGAGGGGACACCCGGCGACCTAGTATACCCTTTTGTTAACTTTCCTTTTCTGTATTTATTACTTTTATTTTCCTTTTTTTTTTATTTATTTTTCTAAGCTGATGTTGGAATTTCTAGAGAGATCTTAAGAAATGCAGCTTAGGTTCAGTTACCTGTTAAAATTTACATTTAGTAATATTGAATTGTTGATTATACCTCAATATAGTTATTTAAGAAAATGGTTAAACATGGGACAACACAATCTGGAACAATCCAGAAAAGAAAAGGAAGATATGGACAAATATATGATCAGAGACTTATTGTTATGGAAATACTCACTCATCTCTTTCCTAATGTTCAGTTAATTGTAGATTGATTGTTTCATATGAAAAGATCTATTTTTTGTTTTTTTGTATTGTGAAAACCCATGTAACTAATAAAAAAGATTTAAACATAATTTAGCAAGGTTGCTTCTAATTCTGTTCCCAATGCAGCTTAAACGGACAGTAAAGTCTAAATTCAACATTCATGATTCAGACAGAAATGTGCAATTTTAAACAAGTTACCAATTTACTTCTATTATCAATTTTGCTTACTTCTCTTGGTATTCTTTGTTAAATAATAATCCTAGGTGAGCTCAGAAGCAAGGATAGGCAAGGTGTCCATACACGGACACTGGTGTCCTTGACTAGCCCTTGCAGTGTCCACCACAACCTTAGTATATCTTTTCTTTCTGATTAGATGATAGGAATAAAAAAAATATGTAGTGTGAATAAAGTTAGTGGCTTGTCAAGATACTGCTAGCGATATTGGGTGATACGTTTAGGAATAAATAAAGCCTGAGTGAAATACTAGATGTGCATCTGCATCTGTATAATAACACGCAGCTCTATACAAAGACACAGTAGTGACACTGGCACATGCGTATAGCCAGAGGAGGGCTGGTTATAGGATCAGTGGTATCTGCATCAGTATAATAACACCCAGCACTATATAATGATACAGTAGTGACACTGGCACATGGGTATAGCCAGAGGAGGGCTGGTTATAGGATCAGTGGTATCTGCATCAGTATAATAACACCCAGCACTATATAATGATACAGTAGTGACACTGGCACATGGGTATAGCCAGAGGAGGGCTGGTTATAGGATCAGTGGTATCTGCATCAGTATAACACCCAGCACTGTATAATGACACAGTAGTGACACTGACACATGCGTATAGCCAGAGGAGGGCTGGTTATAGGATCAGTGGTATCTGCATCAGTATAATAACACCCAGCACTATATAATGATACAGTAGTGACACTGGCACATGGGTATAGCCAGAGGAGGGCTGGTTATAGGATCAGTGGTATCTGCATCAGTATAACACCCAGCACTGTATAATGACACAGTAGTGACACTGACACATGGGTATAGCCAGAGGAGGGCTGGTTATAGGATCAGTGGTATCTGCATCAGTATAATAACACCCAGCACTATATAATGATACAGTTGTGACACTGGCACATGGGTATAGCCAGAGGAGGGCTGGTTATAGGATAAGTGGTATCTGCATCAGTATAATAACACCCAGCACTATATAATGATACAGTAGTGGCACTGGAACATGGGTATAGCCAGAGGAGGGATGGTTATAGGGTCAGTGGTATCTGCATCAGTATAATAACACCCAGCACTATATAATGACACAGTAGTGACACTGGCACATGCGTATAGCCAGAGGAGGGCTGGTTATAGGATCAGTGGTATCTGAATCAGTATAATAACACCCAACACTATATGATGACACAGTAGTGACACTGGCACATGGGTATAGCCAGAGGAGGGCTGGTTATAGGATTAGTGGTATCTGCATCAGTATAATAACACCCAACACTATATGATGACACAGTAGTGACACTGGCACATGGGTATAGCCAGAGGAGGGCTGGTTATAGGGTCAGTGGTATCTGCATCAGTATAACACCCAGCACTGTATAATGACACAGTAGTGACACTGGCACATGGGTATAGCCAGAGGAGGGCTGGTTATAGGGTCAGCGGTATCTGCATCAGTATAATAACACCAATCACTATACAAAGACACAGTAGTGACACTGGCACATGGGTATAGCCAGAGGAGGGCTGGTTATAGGATCAGTGGTATCTGCATCAGTATAATAACACCCAGCACTATATAATGATACAGTAGTGACACTGGCACATGGGTATAGCCAGAGGAGGGCTGGTTATAGGATCAGTGGTATCTGCATCAGTATAATAACACCCAGCACTATATAATGATACAGTAGTGACACTGGCACATGGGTATAGCCAGAGGAGGGCTGGTTATAGGATCAGTGGTATCTGCATCAGTATAACACCCAGCACTGTATAATGACACAGTAGTGACACTGACACATGCGTATAGCCAGAGGAGGGCTGGTTATAGGATCAGTGGTATCTGCATCAGTATAATAACACCCAGCACTATATAATGATACAGTAGTGACACTGGCACATGGGTATAGCCAGAGGAGGGCTGGTTATAGGATCAGTGGTATCTGCATCAGTATAACACCCAGCACTGTATAATGACACAGTAGTGACACTGACACATGGGTATAGCCAGAGGAGGGCTGGTTATAGGATCAGTGGTATCTGCATCAGTATAATAACACCCAGCACTATATAATGATACAGTTGTGACACTGGCACATGGGTATAGCCAGAGGAGGGCTGGTTATAGGATAAGTGGTATCTGCATCAGTATAATAACACCCAGCACTATATAATGATACAGTAGTGGCACTGGAACATGGGTATAGCCAGAGGAGGGCTGGTTATAGGGTCAGTGGTATCTGCATCAGTATAATAACACCCAGCACTATATAATGACACAGTAGTGACACTGGCACATGCGTATAGCCAGAGGAGGGCTGGTTATAGGATCAGTGGTATCTGCATCAGTATAATAACACCCAACACTATATGATGACACAGTAGTGACACTGGCACATGGGTATAGCCAGAGGAGGGCTGGTTATAGGATTAGTGGTATCTGCATCAGTATAATAACACCCAACACTATATGATGACACAGTAGTGACACTGGCACATGGGTATAGCCAGAGGAGGGCTGGTTATAGGGTCAGTGGTATCTGCATCAGTATAATAACACCCAGCACTATATAATGACACAGTAGTGACACTGGCACATGGGTATAGCCAGAGGAGGGCTGGTTATAGGGTCAGTGGTATCTGCATCAGTATAATAACACCCAGCACTATATAATGATACAGTAGTGGCACTGGCACATGCGTATAGCCAGAGGAGGGCTGGTTATAGGGTCAGCGGTATCTGCATCAGTATAATAACACCAATCACTATACAAAGACACAGTAGTGACACTGGCACATGGGTATAGCCAGAGGAGGGCTGGTTATAGGATCAGTGGTATCTGCATCAGTATAACACCCAGCACTGTATAATGACACAGTAGTGACACTGGCACATGGGTATAGCCAGAGGAGGGCTGGTTATAGGGTCAGCGGTATCTGCATCAGTATAATAACACCAATCACTATACAAAGACACAGTAGTGACACTGGCACATGGGTATAGCCAGAGGAGGGCTGGTTATAGGATCAGTGGTATCTGCATCAGTATAGTAACACCCAGCGCTATATAATGACACAGTAGTGACACTGGCACATGGGTATAGCCAGAGGAGGGCTGGTTATAGGATCAGTGGTATCTGCATCAGTATAATAACACCCAGCGCTATATAATGACACAGTAGTGACACTGGCACATGGGTATAGCCAGAGGAGGGCTGGTTATAGGATCAGTGGTATCTGCATCAGTATAATAATACCCAGCGCTATATAATGACACAGTAGTGACACTGGCACATGGGTATAGCCAGAGGAGGGCTGGTTATAGGATCAGTGGTATCTGCATCAGTATAATAACACCCAGCGCTATATAATGATAGAGTAGTGACACTGGCACATGGGTATAGCCAGAGGAGGGCTGGTTATAGGATCAGTGGTATCTGCATCAGTATAATAACACCCAGCACTATATAATGACACAGTAGTGACACTGGCATATGGGTATAGCCAGAGGAGGGCTGGTTATAGGATCAGTGGTATCTGCATCAGTATAATAACACCCAGCGCTATATAATGATAGAGTAGTGACACTGGCACATGGGTATAGCCAGAGGAGGGCTGGTTATAGGATCAGTGGTATCTGCATCAGTATAATAGGTCTTGGGTATTTGTTTTAAAAACAACTTGTACCTGTAAAAGCAAACTACAGTACTTCACCGGGTTTCTGAGCCTTTTTTCTTTTAAGTTAACTGTGTGTAAGCACTCTGTCTTCCTGAGTTGCAGAGACTAAACGATATCCTCGGTGGTTGGTCCACAGCACGGAGCGGTGCTTACATTTCCGGAGGCCGGTTTCCTGATACCTAATATCGAAGTACCATTGGCTACGTTCATCTGCCTATACGGAATGGCTTGGTGCACAGACCTGTTTTGTGGTTCCATATACCAACAAGCTGAAGGCATTCACCGTTCTGGACTTCATATGTTACACAAATTTTATGGGTGCTTGTTTAGTACCTATGTATATGTTTTTTAAAGTTTAATCTTTTAATATGTATTATATATGTGTCTGTTAATAGGTCGACCTACTAATCATTTTTGTCATTAAATAAATGTTATTGTATTTTTACGCATCATATTGTATGTGTTTATGACCGGCATCTTTCTTTTGGCAGTATATTGTATATACCATTATCCTTATATTGATACAATCTGGGTCTTTTATTTAGAAGTTAGTTTTTATTGAGAAGTTAGTTTATATATTATTTACTCTTTAGCTTGTCTCAAGCTTCTTTTAGCTTGTTTTTTTGAGCGCTCCCTAGAGTTTCTTTTATCAATCAGTATAATAACACCCAGCACTATATAATGACACAGTAGTGACACTGGCCCATGGGTATAGCCAGACAAGGGCTGGTTATAGAATCAGTGGTATCTGCATCAGTATAATAACACCCAGCACTATATAATGACACAGTAGTGACACTGGTACATGGGTATAGCCAGAGGAGGGCTGGTTATAGGATCAGTGGTATCTGCATCAGTATAATAACACCCAGCACTATATAATGACACAGTAGTGACACTGGCACATGGGTATAGCCAGAGGAGGGCTGGTTATAGGGTCAGAGGTATCTGCATCAGTATAATAACACCCAGCACTATATAATGACACAGTAGTGACACTGGCACATGCGTATAGCCAGAGGAGGGCTGGTTATAGGATCAGTGGTATCTGCATCAGTATAATAACACCCAGCACTATATAACGACACAGTAGTGACACTGGCACATGGGTATAGCCAGAGGAGGGCTGGTTATAGGATCAGTGGTATCTGCATCAGTATAATAACACCCAGCACTATATAACGACACAGTAGTGACACTGGCACATGGGTATAGCCAGAGGAGGGCTGGTTATAGGATCAGTGGTATCTGCATTAGTATAATAACACCAAGCACTATATAATGACACAGTAGTGACACTGGCACATGGGTATAGCCAGAGGAGGGCTGGTTATAGGATCAGTGGTATCTGCATTAGTATAATAAAACCCAGCACTATATAATGACACAGTAGTGACACTGGCACATGGGTATAGCCAGAGGAGGGCTGGTTATCGGATCAGTGGTATCTGCATCAGTATAATAACACCCAACACTGTATAATGACACAGTAGTGACACTGACACATGGGTATAGCCAGAGGAGGGCTAGTTATGGAATCAGTGGTATCTGCATCAGTATAATAACACCAAGCACTATATAATGACACAGTAGTTACACTGACACATGGGTATAGCCAGAGGAGGGCTGGTTATAGGCTCAATGGTATCTGCATTAGTATAATAACACCCAGCACTATATAATGACACAGTAGTGACACTGACACATGGGTATAGCCAGAGGAGGGCTAGTTATGGAATCAGTGGTATCTGCATCAGTATAACAACACCTAGCACTATATAATGACACAGTAGTTACACTGACACATGGGTATAGCCAGAGGAGGGCTGGTTATAGGCTCAATGGTATCTACATTAGTATAATAACACCAAGCACTATAAAATAATGTTTTTAATTTCAAATGTACCTTGGTGTCCTTCACTAAGGTCTGTACTTTGGAAAATGTACACCACAGCCTTTGTCTGTGCCTATCCATGCTTAGAAGTGTACTTGTGTATCTGGCAGAAGTGTTTTCAACAATGTTTATAGCAATGTTATACTTAGTTACATGTGCACACTCCTGAGCTAACCTAGGATTATTCTTTAACAACCAAGAGAACTAAACAAAATTGATTATAGAAGTAAATCAGAAAGTTGTTTAACATTGTATAATATTAAATAGTTGATAACTATTTACTAACTAGTCTACCTAGTTAAAATGAATACAAACTTACCTGTGAAATAAAACCTAAGCTAGCTACAAAATAACTAATAGTTATATTGTAGCTAGCTTAGGTTTTATTTTTATTTCACAGGTAAGTTTGTTATTAACTATTTACTAACTACCTAGTTAAAATAAATACAAACTTACCTGTGAAATAAAACCTAAGCTGCCTTACACTAAAACCTAACATTACAAAAAATAAAAAACACTAAAATTACAAAAAATAAAAAAACCTACCATTACAAAAAATAACAAATGAAATGATCCAAAACAATAAAAATTATTGCTATTCTAATACCCTTTAAAAAAAAAAGCCACCCCAAAATAAAAAACCCTAATCTATAATAAACTACCGAGGGCCCTTAAAAGAGCCTTTTGTAGGGCATTGCCCTACAGATAACAGCTCTATTCCTACAAAAGAAAAACAAGCACCCCCTAACAGTATACAAACCCCCACCCCCCAAAATAAAAATAAAGTAAACCCTAATCTACACATTGCCCTGAAAAGGGCATTTCCATTGGCATTGCCCTTTAAAGGGCATTCAGCTCTTTTTCCTGCCCTTAAAAGGGCATTCAGCTCTTTTATGAAATGCCCAAACCCTAACCCAAAAATAAAAACCCACCCAAAACGAAAAATAAACATTACACAAAATAACAAACAAATTATCCAAAAAAAACAACTATTCATATTCTAATACCCATTTTTAAAAAACACCCCAAAATACAAGAAACCTAATCTAAAATAAACTACCAATAGCCCTTAAAAAGGCCTTTTTAGGGCATTGTCCTAAAGATATCAGCTCTTTTTCTGAAAAAAATACAAAGACCCACTAACATTACAACCCCCACCTCCCCAAATCCTCAAAATAAAAAAAACTATCTAAAAAAACTGAAAAGGGCATTTGTATGGGCATTGCACTGAAAAGGACATTCAGCAATTTTACTGCCCTTAAAAGGGTATTCAGCTCTTTTTATAGTTCCCACCCAAATCTAAAAAAAAAACCACCACAAAAAAAACCTTAAAAAAAAAACCTAACACTAACCCCTCTTTAGGTACTCACAGTTGTTGAAGTCCCGCTTGAACGATCTTCATCCCGGCGGCTCCATCTTCATCCAGACAGCATCTTCATCCAGGCGACTCCATCTTCATACATCGCGGGACCGGCATCTTCTTCATCCCTGCGGGGGTGGAGCAGCGATGAGAATCAGCCAATAGAATGAGAGCTGCTTGAATCCTATTGGCTGATTTAAACAGCCAATAGGATTTTAGCAGCCCTAATTCCAATTGGTTGATTACATTTTTTCAGCCAATAGGAATGCAATGGTACCCCCAGTATAAAGGGGGTACCTTGCATTTCAATCCTCAGTCTGCGGCGGACGATCGCATGAAGAGGACCTCCACGTCGGATCGATGGACCTCCGCCCTGGACCTCCGCCTTGGACATTTGCCTCCGCGCATCGTCGCTTCGCCTCTGCAGGGATGAAGAAGATGCCGGTCCCACAATGGATAAAGATGGAGCCGCCTGGATGAAGACCTTCTCGCCGCCTGGAGGTCCAGTCTTCAGGAACTGTAAGTGGATCTTCGGGGGGTAGTGTTAGTGTCACGCTCGGCCGTCGGGGAGCTCCGGCGGCCCTCCTTGCGTGCTTGGTTTCCATGGTGACATCTAGCTCGGCTTTGCCGTCCCCTTCAGCTGACGTCACGATTAGGCTTCATAGTCCGGGCTTCCGGTTTCTCCTTTGCCCGTTTGTTTGTTCCTTCGTGGCTCCTGAGTGCTCTGTTCTGTATTGACCCTAAATCTGCCGGATTACCTGTTGCCAAACTCTGCAAGTACTGACTACTCTGTGTTAACCCTCAAACTGCCTGATAAACTGTTGCCAAACTCTGCAAGTACTGACTACTCTGAGTTAACCCTCAAACTGCCTGATAAACTGTTGCCAAACTCTGCAAGTACTGACTACTCTGTGTTAACCCTCAAACTGCCTGATTACCTGTTGCCAAACTCTGCAAGTACTGACTACTCTGTGTTAACCCTCAAACTGCCTGATAAACCTGTTGCCAGATTCTGCATTACTGACATCGCTGGGCTTAACCCTCTTATTGCTTGATTTCAAGTTACCAACTTCTGCATTATTAACTGTTTGTTGTTTAACCCTCATTTTGTCTGAGTATAAGTTCTCTAACCCTGCATTCCTGGATTTGTGGAGGACTATGTCTGAACTGCTTGAATACAGCTCCCTATTCAGAAGGCTGTCCGGTTGATATCTTGAATTCCTTTTCTCTTCCCTGAGGACTCAACCAACACTGCTCCATATCGTGAATACCTTATTTTATAGAAGTTGTCGTGGGGTCACGTCCTGGGTTAAACTCAGAGTGCAAGGGTGTTGTTTAAGTTCGCCCTAGCATTTGGGACTTCTTCTGGACATTTCCTAACCTGACATTACAAACGGGCCATATTATGGACCCCAATGAGTTATCCAGGGCTGTGGCTCTACAAGGGCAACTTCTAGGAAATCATTCTGCTCATTTGCAATCCTTGGATTCCAAGCTTGACCAGATTACTGCTCTGCTACATAACCTCTCCGCTCCTTCTCAAGCTACGGCGACTCCTGCTGCAGCTGCCGCTAGTTCCAATGCCGTTTTTAACCCGCCTCAGCCAGTCAGAATGTATATACCAAGAATCCCACTTCCAGATAAATATGACGGTAATCCAGAAGAATGCCGTGGATTCCTAAATCAGTGTCGTTTACACTTCAGAAACAATCCTCAAGTTTTTGTCAATTCTTCCTCCAAGATCACCTTTATTATATCCCTCATGAAGGGTAAGGCTCTGGCCTGGGCATCTCCTCTTTTGGAAAAAGACGATCCTTTACTTCAGGATGTGGAATTATTTGTGTCTATTTTTTCTTCTTGTTTTTGACAAGCCTGGGAGGTCTGCAGCAGCTAAGGCAGGATTGTTGGATTTGAGACATGAATCCCTTTCTGTAGCTCAATATGCTATTGAATTCAGGACTTTAGCCGCAGAAACTGATTGGAACCATGGAGCTTTACGGGCAGCCTTTTCGCAAAGGACTTTGCGAATGTCTGAAGGATGAACTTGTATTTCGGGAACTTCCTGACTCGTTGGAGGGTCTTATCAATTTGTGTATTAATCTTGATGCCCGGCATTCTGAACGTCTTCAGGAGAGCGATAGGAATCGGAGATCCTTGTTTAGATCGTCCTCCTATTCGAACCTCAAGTCTTTCTAATAATAATTCCCATTCTCCGGAGTCTGTAGAACCCATGGAAGTAGGAGCTATTAAGTTAACTGAAGCTGAACGCCATAGAAGGCGTACTCTTGGGTTATGTCTGTATTGTGGCACCAAAGGACATTTACTGAAGGAGTGTCCCATCCGGCCAGTAAAAGCCAAGGCTTAACTACTGATAGAGGGACAGAGTTAAGCCAGAATCCCATGTCATCTCTCAATCCTAAACTCTTTGTTCCTGTAACTATCTCTTTTGGAGATACCAAGTGTCAAGCTCAAGCTCTCATCGACTCTGGAGCTGCTGGAGTTTTCATTTATTCAAGTTTTGTTCACTCTATCAGGATTCCTCTTCTAGCCAAGAAACAGTCAATCAAGGTAACTACAGTCAGTGGACATCCTCTGGGTTCTGGAATCATTCAACATTCTACTGTTCCTCTTCTTTTGTCTGTGGGCATACTCCACTCTGAAATTATTCATTTTGATGTCATCTCTTCCCCCCACATACCGTTGATTTTGGGGTTACCTTGGTTGCAACTTCATGATCCAGTATTCTCATGGTCGAAAGGAGAACTTATTTCCTGGGGTACTACCTGTTTCAAGCATTGCCTGCAAAGTCCCTCTAGACCATCCTGTCCTGTCGTAGGCATGGTGGAAGTTCCTGATTCATTGCCTATTTTCTATCATGCCTTTAGTGATGTGTTTTCTAAAAAGGAGGCTGAGACGTTACCTCCGCACCGGATATTTGACTGTCCTATCGAAATATATTCAGGGGCTCCTCTACCTAAGGGAAGGACCTATCCTCTCTCTCGTCAAGAAAATGTTTCCCTTGAAGAATACATAAAGGACAACTTAGCCAGAGGATTTATTCATCCTTCCTCTTCACCTGTGGGAGCGGGGTTTTTCTTCATCGGAAAAAAATGGAGGTCTTCGTCCCTGTATTGATTATTGGGCTTTGAATCAGATTACTGTAAAAAACAGTTACCATCTGCCGCTCATCCCTGAGCTATTTGATCGACTTCAAGGTGCTTCTATTTTCTCCAAGTTGGATCTCCGTGGGGCCTACAATTTGGTCAGAATTCGTAAAGGAGACGAATGGAAGATGGCATTTAACACTAGATTTGGTCACTACGAGCATCTTGTAATGCCTTTTGGATTGTGCAATGCACCAGCAGTATTTCAGCACTTTGTTAACGAAATCTTCAGAGACTATCTAAATCAATTTGTTATCATTTATCTCGATGACATTCTGATCTATTCCAAGACATTACAGGAACATGTACATCATGTAAAACTTGTGCTTCAAAGATTACATGAAAATTCCCTTTTCGCTAAATTAGAGAAATGCTCTTTCCATCAAAGTTCCATTCCCTCTTTGGGTTATATTATCTCGGAATCTGGTTTTGAGATGGATCCTGCCAAACTTTCAGCTATCAAGGACTGGCCCAGACCAACTACTCTCAAATCCCTGCAAAGGTTTCTTGGCTTTGCCAACTATTATAGAAAATTTATAAAAACACTTTGCTGACATCACGTCTCCTCTCACTTCTCTTACTAAGAAAGGGCAAGATTGTAAGAACTAGTCTACTTTGGCAGTACAGGCTTTTGAAACGCTAAAATCAGCATTTTCTTCTGCACCTCTCCTCAGTCATCCAATTCCTGATCTCCAGTTTATTTTGGAGGTTGATGCTTCCTCAATTGCTGCTGGAGCTGCTCTCTCCCAACGTGATCCGTCTACCAGCAAGATACATACAGTGGCGTTCTTTTCGAAAAAATTCAATCCTGCTGAGTTAAATTATGATGTGGACAATAAGGAACTTTTGGCTATAAAATTAGCCTTGGATGAGTGGAGGCATTTGTTGGAGGGTACCAGTCAACCTTTTTTCATTCTGACAGACCACAAGAATCTTCTATACCTCCATACAGCTAAACGCCTCAATCCTTGTCAGGCTCGGTGGGCCTTGTTCTTCTCCAGGTTTAATTTCATACTTTCCTATGTTCCGGGTTCCAAAAATTCCAAGGCAGATGCATTATCCAGGCAGTTTCTATCTTCTGAGTCTTCTCCATTGGATTCTGAACCTATTCTATGGCCAGTCAGAGTTTTGGCTCAAGTATCCTCTTTTCCAATACAGGTTTTACGTTCTGCTCAAGACCGGGTACCATCTTCTTACAAACTACCTTCTGGAATCCTGTATGTACCCAGAGGTTTACGTCTTAAACTTTTACATTGGGCTCACGACAACATTTCAGCAGGTCATCCTGGAGTAACCAATACATTGTGGAAACTGAAGCAGCATGTTTGGTGGTCCACCATGAGGAGGGATGTCAAGGATTACATTGCTGCTTGTAGCTCTTGTGCTTTGAACAAACAATCTTCTCATCGACCGTTTGGTTTGTTGCACCCTCTTCCTGTTCCTCATTACCCTTGGTCCCACTTATCCATGGACTTTGTTACGGATCTTCCTGTTTCTGCTGGAAAAACGACCATTTGGGTAGTGGTGGATCGGTTCTCCAAGGTTGCTCACTTCGTACCTCTTCCAGGTTTGCCTTCGGCTCAGAGACTTTCTGAACTCTTTGTTCTACATATATCTCGTTTACATGGATTTCCCTCTGACATAGTCTCTGATCGGGAAGTTCAATTTGTTTCCAAATTTTGGAGGTCTTTTTGTAAGCACTTCGGGATCAACATATCCCTTTCTACTGCTCATCATCCTCAATCCAACGGACAGACTGAGCGTGTAAATCAAGCCTTGAAATCTTTTCTTAGACATTAGGTAAACCATCATCACTCCAACTGGTCTCAGTTATTGCCTTTGGCGGAATTAGCTTGCAACTCTCGCTACAATTCCTCCTTACAGACCTCACCCTTCAAGGCGGCTGGCTTATGGTTTTGAACCTAGAACTTTTCCTATGATTACCAATTCTACTGATGTTCCTGGAGCAGATCGCATTGTGAAAAATCTCAGTAACCATTGGCAATTTATTCGTCAAAATCTACTCTCTTCTTCCTTTAAACACAAGAGATATGCTGATCGCAGAAGGTGTAAGGCTCTTTTACTTTGTACTGGAGAAAGGTTATTTTTATCCACTAGATTCATACGTCTGAAACAGCCTTGTACAAAGTTGGGTCCTAAGTACATAGGACCTTTTGGAATTGTTTCCAAAGTCTGTTCCTCAGCATACTGCCTGGCCTTACCTAAGACCCTCAAGATCCATCCTGTATTTCATGTATCGCTGCTCAAGCCTGTCATCTACAACCGGTACTCCATCAAGAGTAAACCACTTCCTCCACTTTCCCTAGAGGGTAATGCAGAATTCGAGGTCAACCAGATTCTGGATTCCAAGCTACGGGGCAATCGGTTGTACTACCTGGTCCATTGGAAGGGTTACCCTATCACTGAACGATCTTGGGAACCGGGCTCTCATGTTCATGCTCCTGCTCTTGTCAAGTCTTTTCACATGAAATACCCTGCCAGGCCTGGTGGGGTCCCTCGGAGGGGTCCTTGAGGAGGGGACACTGTCACGCTCGGCCGCCGGGGAGCTCCGGCGGCCCTCCTTGCGTGCTTGGTTCCCATGGTGACGTCTAGCTCGGCTTTGCCCTCCCCTTCAGCTGACGTGACGATTAGGCTTCATAGTCCGGGCTTCCGGTTTCTCCGGTGCCCGTTTGTTTTTTCCTTCATGGCTCCTGAGTGCTCTGTTCTGTATTGACCCTAAATCTGCCAGATTACCTGTTGCCAAACTCTGCAAGTACTGACTACTCTGTGTTAACCCTCAAACTGCCTGATAAACTGTTGCCAAACTCTGCAAGTACTGACTACTCTGAGTTAACCCTCAAACTGCCTGAAAAACTGTTGCCAAACTCTGCAAGTACTGACTACTCTGTGTTAACCCTCAAACTGCCTGATTACCTGTTGCCAAACTCTGCAAGTACTGACTACTCTGTGTTAACCCTCAAACTGCCTGATAAACCTGTTGCCAGATTCTGCATTACTGACATCGCTGGGCTTAACCCTCTTATTGATTGATTTCAAGTTACCAACTCCTGCATTATTAACTATTTGTTGTTTAACCCTCCTTTTGTCTGAGTATAAGTTCTCTAACCCTGCATTCCTGGATTTGTGGAGGACTATTTCTGAACTGCCTGAATACAGCACCCTATTCAGAAGGCTATCCGGTTGATATGTAGAATTCCTTTTCTCTTCCCTGAGGACTCGACCAACACTGCTCCATATCATGAGTACCTTATTTTATAGAAGTTGTCGTGGGGTCATGTCCTGGGTTAAACTCAGAGTGCAAGGGTGTTGTAACTGTTGTTTAAGTTCGCCCTAGCATTTTGGGTCTTCTTCTGGACATTTCCTAACCTGACAGTTAGGATTTTTTAAACTTTTTTGGGTGTTTTGTTTTCTTAAAAGAGCTAAATGCCCTTTTCAGGGCAATGCCCATACAAATGCCCTTTTCAGGGCTATGGGTAGCTTAGGTTTTTGTTAGTTAGGTTTTTTTATTTTGGGGGGTTGGTTGGGTGGTGGTTTTTACTGTTGGGGGGTCTTTGTGTTTTTTACAGGTAAAAGAGCTGTTTAACTTAGGGCAATGCCCTACAAAAGACCCTTTTAAGGGATATTGGTAGTTTATTGTAGGCTAGGGTTTTTTTTATTTTGAGTGGGCTTTTTTATTTTGATAGGGCTATTAGATTAGGTGTAATTCTTTTTTATTTTTGATCATTTCGTTCGTTATTTTTCGTAATTTAATGTTTGTTATTTTTTTGTAATTTAGTATTTTTTACTTTTTGTAATTACTTTGTAATTTTTATAGTAGTGTTAGTGTATTTTAGTTTTTCTTTAATTAGTAGTTAGTTTAATTTTAGTTTAATAGTTATATTAGTTTTATTGTTAGTTTAAACTTAGTTTTTTTAATTTGACAGGTAAGATTTAATTTAATTTAAGATAGGGAAATTGTAATTTTAATATAAAGTTAGGGGGTGTTAGGTTTAGGGGTTACTAGTTTAAATTAGTTTATTGCGATGTGGAGGCTTTCGGTTTAGTGGTTAATAGTTTAATTTAGTATATTTAGTTGTGGAGGCTTGCCGTTTAGGGGTTAATAGGTTTATTATAGTGGCAGCAGTGTCGGGGATGTGCGGAATAGGGGTTAATATCTTTATTATAGTGTGGGCAATGTTGGGGTGCGGGGAAATAGGGGTTAATAAGTTTAGTATAGTGGTGGCGGTGTCAGGGAGCGGCGTAATAGGGGTTAATAAATGTTATGAGTGGCGGCGATGTAGGGAGCGGCAGATTAGGGGTTAATAAATGTAATATAGTATTTGCGATGGGGTAGGGCCTTGGTTAAGGGGTTAATAGGTAGTTAATGGGTGTTTAGTGTACTTTGTAACAGTTTAGTTATGAGTTTTATGTAACAGTTTTGTTGCGTAAAACTCATAACTACTGCTCTCAGATTATGGAACAGATCGTGTCGGTATAGGCTGGAACGCAAGCTTTTTAGCCTCACCGCAAAACTCGTAATGGCTGCGCTATGGAAATCCCATTAAAAAATGTAATTTTTACGAGTGCGGGACTGACGTTGCGTTACAGGCTAAAAGGCTTGCGGTACAGCTATACCAACAAGACTTGTAATGGCTGCGTTGCTGTTTTAACGCTGAAATGACCATTTTTTTCAGCGTTAAAACCCGAACGCAAAACTTGTAATCTAGGTGTTAGTATCCCTTGTCGAAAAAGAATTTGCACATACACTGCACTAGTGGGAGCTAGCTGCTGATAAGTATCTGCACATATTTGTCTATTGTGATTGGCTAACTAGATGTGTTCAGCTAGCTGCCAGTAGTGCAATGCTATTCCTTCAGCAAAGCATAATAAGAGAATTAAGCAAATTTGATCATAGAAGTAATGGAAAGTTGATTAAAATTTTATGTTTTATTCAAATCGCAAAAATATGTAGCACTCCACTTGTAATCTGGCCCAATGGTGTGTCACGATTTTTTTTCTGCTGCTTAAAACTATGAATTCATACATGACTTAAACGTATAAACCTATAAAATCCTAAAACACTGGTTGAAAATAGCTAATTTGAGGTTTTTAGATCCTAAAAATCTGGGCTTTAGTCATCACTTTTGGCAGCATTGCCCTCTCAATTTATATATTTCTTCTATAACATTGAGTGGAACTGTTAGTATTTGCTTAATATAAAAGTTCAGCTTCATCTTACATAATTGCAGATGTATTATTTCTAGAGATCACTAGTCTAGCTTTATTTATTTATTCGTGGCCAACACCATTACATTTGCATTGATCCAGTTGAACAATCTAGTCTACTTCCGCTTCTGGTGGTGGTCTCTAGAGCCGCGTGTTATTTCTTTTAATAATGTACAAACACACACAGACATATGGGAATATGCTTTTCAGTATATCTAGCATAAGGCCACCTTTGATGTAAGATTTGTATTTAATAAGCTTATACAGCTTTGAACAGTATTTATTTTATATAACCTTTATACGTCACTTTATTTTATATAACATTTATACGTCACTTTATTGTATATAACCTTTATATGTCACTTTATTGTATATAACCTTTATAGTCACTTTATTGTATATAACCTTTGTATATAACCTTTATACGTCACTTTATTGTATATAACCTTTATATAATGTCACTTTATTGTATATAACCTTTATATGTCACTTTATTGTATATAACCTTTATTGTCACTTTATTGTATATAACCTTTGTATATAACCTTTATACGTCACTTTATTGTATATAACCTTTATATGTCACTTTATTGTATATAACCTTTATAGTCACTTTATTGTATATAACCTTTGTATATAACCTTTATACGTCACTTTATTGTATATAACCTTTATATAATGTCACTTTATTGTATATAACCTTTATACGTCACTTTATTGTATATAACCTTTATATGTCACTTTATTGTATATAACCTTTATATAATGCCACTTTATTGTATATAACCTTTATACGTCACTTTATTGTATATAACCTTTATATGTCACTTTATTTTATATAACCTTTATATGTCACTTTATTGTATATAACCTTTATACGTCACTTTATTGTATATAACCTTTATATAATGCCACTTTATTGTATATAACCTTTATACGTCACTTTATTGTATATAACCTTTATATGTCACTTTATTTTATATAACCTTTATATGTCAATTTATTGTATATAACCTTTATACGTCACTTTATTGTATATAACCTTTATATGTCACTTTATTTTATATAACCTTTATATGTCACTTTATTGTAAATAACCTTTATAGTCACTTTATTGTATATAACCTTTATAGTCACTTTATTGTATATAACCTTTATATGTCACTTTATTGTATATAACCTTTATAGTCACTTTATTGTATATAACCTTTGTATATAACCTTTATACGTCACTTTATTGTATATAACCTTTATATAATGTCACTTTATTGTATATAACCTTTATACGTCACTTTATTGTATATAACCTTTATATAATGTCACTTTATTGTATATAACCTTTATACGTCACTTTATTGTATATAACCTTTATATTTCACTTTATTGTATATAACCATTATATGTCACTTTATTGTATATAACCTTTATATACTGTCTCTTTATTGTATATAACCTTTATACATCACTTTATTGTGTATAACCTTTATATGTCACTTTATTGTATATAACCTTTATATAATGTCACTTTATTGTATATAACCTTTATACGTCACTTTATTGTATATAACCTTTATATGTCACTTTATTGTGTATAACCTTTATATGTCACTTCATTGTATATAACCTTTATACGTCACTTTATTGTGTATAACCTTTATATGTCACTTTATTGTATATAACCTTTATATAATGTCACTTTATTGTATATAACCTTTATACGTCACTTTATTGTATATAACCTTTATACGTCACTTTATTGTATATAACCTTTATATGTCACTTTATTTTATATAACCTTTATAGTCACTTTATTGTATATAACCTTTATAGTCACTTTATTGTATATAACCTTTATATGTCACTTTATTGTATATAACCTTTATAGTCACTTTATTGTATATATCCTTTGTATATAACCTTTATACGTCACTTTATTGTATATAACCTTCATATAATGCCACTTTATTGTATATAACCTTTATACGTCACTTTATTGTATATAACCTTTATATGTCACTTTATTTTATATAACCTTTATATGTCACTTTATTGTATATAACCTTTATACGTCACTTTATTGTATATAACCTTTATACGTCACTTTATTTTATATAACCTTTATATGTCACTTTATTGTATATAACCTTTATATGTCACTTTATTTTATATAACCTTTATACGTCACTTTATTGTATATAACCTTTATATAATGTCACTTTATTGTATATAACCTTTATATGTCACTTTATTGTATATAACCTTTATACGTCACTTTACTGTATATAATCTTTATACGTCACTTTATTGTGTATAACCTTTATATGTCACTTTATTTTATATAACCTTTATACGTCACTTTATTGTATATAACCTTTATATAATGTCACTTTATTGTATATAACCTTTATACGTCACTTTATTGTATATAACCTTTATACGTCACTTTATTGTATGTAACCTTTATATAATGTTACTTTATTGTATATAACCTTTATACGTCACTTTATTGTATATAACCTTTATATGTCACTTTATTGTATATAACCTTTATACGTCACTTTATTGTATATAACCTTTATATAATGTCACTTTATTGTATATAACCTTTATACGTCACTTTATTGTATATAACCTTTATATTTCACTTTATTGTATATAACCATTATATGTCACTTTATTGTATATAACCTTTATATAATGTCACTTTATTGTATATAACCTTTATACATCACTTTATTGTGTATAACCTTTATATGTCACTTTATTGTATATAACCTTTATATAATGTCACTTTATTGTATATAACCTTTATACGTCACTTTATTGTATATAACCTTTATACGTCACTTTATTGTATATAACCTTTATATGTCACTTTATTGTGTATAACCTTTATATGTCACTTCATTGTATATAACCTTTATACGTCACTTTATTGTGTATAACCTTTATATGTCACTTTATTGTATATAACCTTTATATAATGTCACTTTATTGTATATAACCTTTATACGTCACTTTATTGTATATAACCTTTATACGTCACTTTATTGTATATAACCTTTATATGTCACTTTATTGTGTATAACCTTTATATGTCACTTTATTGTATATTACCTTTATACGTCACTTTATTGTGTATAACCTTTATATGTCACTTTATTGTATATAACCTTTATACGTCACTTTATTGTACTTTATATAATGTCACTTTATAAGGTTTCTTTACTTAGCTATTAGATTCCTGTTGCTTTTTTTTCTATATGTGAACAGAGGATGTGCATATAATAAAGAATGTGCACAATTTGATACTGGAAATAAATTGGAAAGTGTTTTATTTAATGTACATGCTCTATATGAATCATGTAAGTTTAATTTTAACTTTAGAGTCTCATTTGACTAGTTTTGTAATTTATAGTTACTGTTGAAAGTGTTGCTGAAAATCAATAAAAGAAAATAAGAAAAACAAATATGAATATCGGGTTTGTGCAGGTGAAGACCTAGGGGTCAAATTATCAAGGGCAGAATGGCCCCTGATCCCCCTGTTTCCGTGGGAGCCTTCAGGCTCGCCGGAAACCGCAGTTAAGAAGCAGCGGTCTAAAGACCGCTGCTCCTTAACTGGTCCACCTGCTCTGAGCGGCGAACAGCAATCAACTCGATCACATGCTATCGGGTTGATTGACACTGCCTGCTAGCGACCGATAGGCCGAGAATCTGCAGGTGGCGGCATTGCACAAGCAGTTCACCAGAACTTCTTGTGCAATGCTAAATGCCCCCACATTTTACTTGGTGACAGGCATGTGAGATGTTGTTATTGGAAATCATCTACCCTTCCTACTGTCACTAATCGTATGTACAGCTTTCTCTATGGAGAGAATACATTTTCAACTCTGTGCGAAACATGTTAGGGGGAGTAGGGACCTAACCGTCTCTCTCCAGTTTCTTTTAACTTGCAGTAACGATATCTACAGCTATTGAAATACTTATGTAGTGGCAGTTTAGCTTATACAATTAACTTTGTTGATGGCTGACAATTGGTGTCGCCGTAGATAGTTTTGTTAAATTGCTTGCAGTTATTTTTTGGTTTGGAACTATGTATTGTAATATAGAAATCTGTCTATCTTATATGTAATAGCAGTTAATTAGTTAACCAGTAGTATCTCTACTAATGAATATTCAATGCCCTAACATCTTGGGAATTTAATAATTTGTAATTGATGTTCCTAAGAGATACTTGCTATCCATAGTTATGGAGTGCTATATGTAATAGCAGTAAATCGGTTAACCTATGGTATCTCCACTATTGAATATTAAATGCCCTAACCTAATGGGAATTTAACAATTTGTAATTACTGTTCCTAAGAGATACTTGTTATCCATAGTTATTTGGGATCTCTCAGAAGTCTCATTGAGTATACATTGTTATTTAATATAGATAATAATTGAATAGCACTGAAGCAACAAGTTTCAAAATAATACACGTAAATCACACTGACATTTCTCCCTGTATATATATATATATATATATATATATATATATATATATATATATATATATATATATATAACAAGAAACAGACAGGGAATGTGTAGGGTGTATGCACAAAATAATAATTCCAATGTCCCCCTGTGGGGCCTAATTTCAGATACACTGTCCAATGTATGTTCAGGGAGCTTCCCCTACCCCCCTTCCTACCCCCCTTACTTATTTATGCAAAGGGATACTGTGATACTCTTGAGATAAATTGCAAAATAACTCACCAATAGAGGATGAGTGCTGGGTTTCTTGCAGACGTCCCTTCTGCCTCCTTTACTCACTCTCTAGTGCAGAATGGACCCCTTGCCGGTGTGTTCAACCTTTGCACGAGAGCCTGGAATGCCGGTTCTTGTCTTTGAAGTAAAACCAGCTTCACTTGTTTTGTTACTTTGCTTAGTTCTCATAGTCCCATTTGTTGAGGATTAGTCATCCGAAATGAAAAGCTCTTCCTCCACAGCTAAAACCCTTTGTCATGTGTTCACTGCTGGCCAGTAATATTCAAATAACCAAATTAAATTTCGCAGGAGCACCGTGCTTGGGGGTAAAATTAAATGCTTTATTGGTAATTGTACAGGGTGTCCTCACCCAGAGGGTAAAATACAGAAATATCTCAAATGAATTAATAGGCTGACCGGTTTCGGCTACTGCCTTACTCCTAGCCTGCTTAAAATCAAATAGTGACTTGCAAACTTAAAAACCTTCATCTGATTGCCCATTGGTTAGTGGGTTGACTCTCCTCCCTCTCCTAAACCAATCAGGCTGTCCAGTTATACACTCCTACTTGACGAACAGCTATTAATTACTACACTTCATGTTTAGATTCTGGATACTACACCTCCGTATAGCAGATCTGAAAGACTATAAATACTCTATTCTGTGGGGGTACCCTTTTTATTATTGTCCATGTAAAAAATATCACGTCCTTCTGGTGAAAGACAGAAAAATTATTTATTAGGGGGGTTGTTAGAGTGCCTGCTCTAATTTCAGACAGGTGTTCTTTAATTCTCACCCTCGCCTCTCTGGTCGTAAGACCAACATACTGGAGAGTACAATGTGTGCAAAAATATGTACACCACATAATTAGATCTACAGTTCAGACAAAAAAGAAGAGTGAAAAGAATCCCCTGTAATCACTCTCTCACAAGCTTTACAAGCCTGAAAATGGCACTGATACGTGCCATTAAATCTCAACCATGATGAGTTGTCAATCTGTACCTTCTTTAGTCTTGTGGGGGCTACTTTTGTAGGCAAAACGGACAGCCCTTGTCACTGTTTCTCTCAGATCATCATCTGCTTGTAATAGCTGAAAATGAGTGTATTGTTGAGAATATTCTGTTGTAAACATGACCTTGTTAAGTGTACTCTTCTCCCCTCTTCTGTTACCTTGAATTAAGAGGCTCTCTCTGGTCACTCTGGTTACAGAATCCCTTGCTTTAGAAATGGTGGACTTATTGTATCCTCTAGGAGCTTAATGGACAGTTCATCTGCTTGTTTCTCATATGTACTTAGGCTAGTGTAATTTCTCTTTAGTTGGATAAATTGACCCCTTGCAACCCTCCCAAACACTCTCTTTGGGTGGCAACTGGAGGCGTGCAAGAGAGAATTCCCTGAGATTAAAATCAGCTGTGGGCACAAAGGTTAGACCCAAATTGAGAACATC
This sequence comes from Bombina bombina, assembly GCF_027579735.1. Classification (NCBI taxonomy): domain Eukaryota; kingdom Metazoa; phylum Chordata; class Amphibia; order Anura; family Bombinatoridae; genus Bombina; species Bombina bombina. The sequence goes on along the minus strand of NC_069501.1, from coordinate 540,071,990 downwards.
CAGTTCATGTTTGTTCAACACATGTTGTGACAAATTCATAACATTCATTCTCTGTAGTTGCCCCTCCTCTGGCCTCTCCTTTGTGGGTAGCATCTCTGTTCCATCTGTTGATGCTGTGGCTCTAGGTTTCCTCTTTACCCCCTTCAAGTGCTTTTGGGGGTACCTGAAAAACCTGTTCCAATTGAGATCTTTCCGATGTCTCAGTAAACCCTTGTCTTGCTCCTGCTGGAATTGGATCATCCCTATAGTGCAAGGTCGAGGGAAGGGGAGTAGTTACTTTACTCTTCAGTATTGGGGGCAATCGGTTTGGTCCCTCTTTCTGTATTACTGATTGGTTTTGGGGTACCTGTTCATCCCCTCCTGATGCTGATCGCTCGTCCCAGGATTCCCCCTCGCTCTCATAGAAATTTACCCTTCTGCTTCTGTCATCCAAAAGGAAAAGCCCTTTCTCCACAGCTATAAAACCATTTGTCATGTGCTCACTGCTGGCCAGTAATATTCATATATTACTGATGTATATTAGCAGGAGATATAAGTGTATAGGCTTTCAGATCTGCTATACGGAGGTGTAGTATCCAGAATCTAAACATGAAGTGTAGTAATTCATAGCTGTTTGTCAAGTAGGAGTGTGTAACTGGACAGTCTGATTGGTTTACGAGAGGGAGGAGAGTAAACCCACTAACCAATGGGCAATCAGATGAAGGTTTTTAAGTTTGCAAGTCACTATTTGATTTTAAGCAGGCTAGGAGTAAGGCAGTAGCCGAAATCGGTCAGCCTATTAATTCATTTGACATATTTCTGTATTTTACCCTCTGGGTGAGGACACCCTGTACAATTACCAATAAAGCATTTCATTTTACCCCCAAGCATGGTGCTCATGCAAAATTTCATTTGGTTATTTGAATATATATATATACTAGTGAAACCAGAAACCAATGAGTTCCATTCATTAAGGATACACCTGATCTAGTGAATGTCATTTTGGTATATATAACACTTACATTTTATACGAGCAGGTAATATCCAAACGGCACGTATACTCAACACATGTCATCTGGATGCTCATAGCAATAATCGATATTATTATATCCCTGAAAATTGAGAGACCCATTTAGGTTTACTAAACGGCTCAATTACTCCCCATTCTCATTGGGGATACTAATACCACTGTCCCGATTGAGTCTGCTACCTGAATCTAATTCAGAGATACATTTGAGTACTATGGTACCTGAGTATGACCCAATAACACTGCGCTATACACAACTAGATAATTAATGTTGTTTAGATTCATTGCTACTGTGTTTTTAAAATCTCTTGGTTATGTTGTTTTCTTTTTTATAACTAATAAAAGTTAAGTTTTACCTAATTAATTGAACTGGATATTCATATCCATTTTCTTTCATTTCTGTGAATTCACTCAAATAGAGGTTTGTTGAGTGCTATATATGCACATTCTTTTCCAGTTATTCACTGGATCTCCTCGTACACAACTTCTGTCTAGTGTACAGCACCCGCCTAATATTTGTCAGGGTGGCAGGAATCAGACTGAGATGAGAAGTGCAAAAATAATCACACCTTTATTAATAGCAAAAAAATAATAAAAAGTCCACAAGTCAAATAACAAGCCAGGAGTCAAAACCAGAGCTGGTAGTCAGACGAGCCGAGTCAGAAGCCAAAGCAAATAGTCAGACGAGCCGGAATCAGCAACAAGGAAAACAGCAGAGTCAGGAACAAGCCAGGGATCAGGAACCAGAAAGGACGTCAGGCAGCCAGGTAATACACAGGAACTCTCACAAACAGGTCTGAGACAACGCAAAGGCAAAGCATACTGAACAGAGGCCCTTTAAATAATAAGTGATGACATCACAATTCTGAGACTGCATCCTGTCTCACACGGATGATGCATACTAGTCTGGCCATAAAAGGAAGTGCAGGAAATGAGCAGCATTCCCCACAATGCACCATAGTCAGGAAGAGAGGTGAGTAAAATGGCTGCCAGCAGCACATGGCAAACAAAACAGGGAAAAAACCATGACAGTACCCTCTCCTCAATGACCCCTCCCCCACAGGAGGACAAAAGGCTTATTGGGGAAACAGGCATGGAAGGCATGGAGGAGGGCGGGAGCATGAACATCAGAGGAGGGAACCCAAGAACGCTCCTCCGGACCATAGCCCCTCCAGTGAACCAAATACTGAACACGGCCCCTGGACATACGAGAGTCAATAATGCTGCGGACCTCATACTCCTCATGGTTGTCAACAAAGATAGGACAGGGACGAGGCAACACAGTGGTAAACCGATTACAAACCAATGGTTTCAAGAGGGAGACATGAAAAACATTGGAGATGCGCATAGCAGGAGGAAGGTCAAGAGCGTAGGCCACAGGATTAACCTGTCGGAGTATTCGAAAAGGACCAACATAACGGGGAGCCAATTTAATGGAAGGCACATGAAGGTTCAAGTTGCAGGAGGACAGCCAAACTCTCTCACCAACCTGGTAGGAAGGCACGGGCAGACGCCTACGATCAGCCTGGAACTTTTGGCGCTGCATAGAACGATGAAGGCAATCCTGAATTTGCACCCACGTGGAACGGAGTTGCCGGAGATGCTCCTCCAAAGCCGGAATACCCTGAGACATGAATAAATCGGGCAACAAGGATGGTTGAAACCCATAATTCGCCATGAACGGGGATAACTTGGAGGAAGCATTAATAGCACTATTACGAGCAAACTCTGCCCAAGGTAACAGTTCAGACCAATTATTGTAGTGATCTGAGACATAGCAACGGAGGAACTGTTCCAGAGCTTGATTAGACCATTCCTCAGCCCCATTGGATTGAGGGTTATATGCTGAGGAGAAAGAAAGCTGGATCCCCATTTGAGCACAAAAGGAATGCCAAAATCTGGAGACAAACTGGCTACCCAGGTCCGACACTATCTCCTTGGGTAACCCATGTAAACGGAAGACCTCCCGGGCAAAAATTGAAGCAAGCTCCTGAGCAGTAGGCAGCTTCATCAAGGGAATGCAATGTGACATTTTAGAAAAATGGTCAACCACCATAAGGATAACAGGGAGCTCGACAATGAAGTCCATGGAAAGATGTGTCCAAGGACACTCACCATTAGCAATAGGTTGAAGAAGACCCACAGGAAGACGTAGAGGAGTCTTATTCTGTGCACAAACTGAGCAGGAGGCAACATACGCAGCAACATCAGAAAGAAGACCAGGCCACCAGAATTGTCGAGTGACAGACCAAATAATTTGGTTCTTGCCTGGGTGACCTGCGGCTTTAGGATAGTGGTAAGTGTGCAAAAGTTTAGTTTGAAGATTCTCAGGAACAAAAACTTACCAGTAGGTTTCTCAGGAGGTGCATTGGTTTGTGCAGCCAGGATCTCCTCCCCCAAGGGAGAAGTCAAATTAGTATGTATGGTAGCCAAAATATGGTCAGGAGGTATAACAGGAGTAGGTACAGACTCCTCCTTGGACAGAGGCGAAAATTGTCGAGAGAGGGCATCAGCCCTAACATTCTTACTACCAGGCAGGTAGGAGACCACATAATTAAACCGAGACAAAAATAGCGCCCATCTGGCCTGTTGGGGCGACAAACGTTTTGCTTCAGATAGATAAGTTAAATTCTTGTGGTCAGTAAGAATGAGCACTGGCACGCTAGTACCCTCGAGAAGATGCCTCCATTCCTTGAGTGCCAAAATTATGGCCAGTAATTCCATGTCGCCAATTTCATAATTGCGCTCCGCTGGAGACAATTTCTTAGAGTGGCAGTAAAGGCAGTCTTAAGACTATCAAAAGCCTTAATGGCAGTAGGTGACCAATGGAGTGGATCATTCTCTTTACGGGTCATGTCTGTGATAGGTTTGACCAAGGAAGAAAAGTTTTTAATAAACTTTCTATAGTAATTGGCGAACCCCAAAAACCGTTGAATAGACCGAAGACCAACTGGGCGAGGCCACTGCAGATAACTTGTCAGCATCCATGGAGAACCCTGCAACGAAGATAACATAACCTAGGAAGGTTACTTGAGTCTGATGGAACTCACAGAACCTGAAGAACCCGTGTAACATCAGAACGATGAGCCTCAAGTGTGGGTGAGTGCATGAGGATGTCATCTAAGTACACCACAACATAGGACGTAGGACATCATTAATAAATTCCTGAAAAACAGCAGGAGCATTACATAAGCCAAAGGGCATTACAAGATACTCATAATGCCCGCTCCTGGTGTTAAATGCTGTTTTTCATTCGTGGCCCTCCTTAATGCTAACAAGATTGTACGCTCCTCTCAAATCAAGTTTAGTAAAGACCGTAGCTCCCTTGAGGCGGTCAAAGAGTTCCGTAATAAGCGGAATAGGGTAAGCATTCTTAATGATAAGACGATTAAGACCCCTATAATCAATACATGGTCTTAACTCGCCACCCTTTTTCTTCACAAAGAAAAAGGCAGCCCCTGCAGAAGAGCAGGATTTGCGGATGATCCCCCGCGACAGAGCATCGGCAAAATACTCCTCCATAGCACAATTCTCTGCAACATACACCCGGCCCCGAGGACGAATGGCTCCGGGTTGCAGGTCTATGGCACAATCGTAAGACCGGTGAGGAGGCAACGTACCGGGACACGCACCTTGTCAAACACGTCAGGAACTCTCGGTACTCTTCTGGCAATTGAGATACTGAAGAAGTGCACAAGTCTTTAACTGGTTTCCGAAGACAAGTGGAAATACATTGCGGGGACCATGACAAAATTTCAGACCTGCGCCAGACGAGACTGGGATTGTGCTTTTGGAGCCAGGGATAACCCAGATCAACCGGAAAATGCGGAGAGTTTATCACCTGGAACTGGAGGATTTCAAAATGGAGAGCCCCAACAGCCATGGACAACGGAGCAGTTTCATGAGTAACGAGTGCGGGCTGAAGAAGCCTGCCATCAATGGCCTCAATAACAAACGGAACGAGGCAAAAAAGGAATCGAGTGCTTTGATACAAAAGCACTGTCAATGAAATAGTCCGCAGCACCGGAGTCAACAAGAGCCTGAGTGACTATGGAGGAGTCCACCCAGGAAAGGACAAATGTGACCAAAGGTTTCTCCTTAAGTGGTTCTGGGGACGAGGATAAACCACCCAAGTCTGCCCCCGACAGGACCTTAGGTGTGAGCGTTTCCCGGCTGTGTAGGACAAGACTTCAAAAGGTGGCCCTGTAACCCACAATAGAGGCAGAGCACCTCCCTCCTCCTAAAGGCCCTCTCCGCCACGGAGAGATGCGTGAATTCCAGCTGCATCGGCTCAGCAGTACCTGGTGACTCAGGACCAGGAGGCATGGGAGGAGAAGGAGGCATGGGTGGGAAAGAACACATAGGAGACAACGGAACAGGAGGCTTCCACAAGCGCTCCTTGAAAGAGGGGCTCTCTCTGAGTCTGATGTCAATTAGGATCAAAAAAGACACCAATTCCTTTGAGATCCTCTGGTAAATCTCTGGCAGCAACTTCGTCTTTAATCGCATCAGAGAGCCCATGAAAGAAGGCGGCAACAAGGGCTTCATTGTTCCAACCTACCTCTGTGGCAAGCGTACGGAACTCAATAGCATACTGTACCATAGTCAGGAAGAGAAGTGAGTAAAATGGCTGCCAGCAGCACATGGCAAACAAAACATAGAAAAAACCCTGACAATATTACCTGTATATTTAGCCCCATACTAATGGAAAATATTATTGATAGTATTAAAGGCAACAACCCCTGTAGTGCCATTGTTGTCCTCTCCTTTTTGTCTAAGTAGGAGCCTTATTCTAAAAGGATGGAAAAATCAGTGGGCACCATCTCTTAAATCACTGAAAAATGTAGTGCAGAAGCAAGTTTTGATGGAACAAAATGATATTTGGTATAATCTTGAGATTAATGTTGAAAGGAGGGTTCTTTGAGAAATTGAATTTTTTTTATCAAAACACTAGATAGAGACACACTAAAGGAATTAATCTCAAGGTTTGAAAATACTACATATATAATGGAGAGCAGGTTGAGAGATGAGTGGCTATGAAATAGGACAAAAAGAGGGGGCAGCATGTAAGGGAAAGTATTATGGATATCATTCTAAAGTTATAATTTTTTTTTTTGCCACTAGGGACACCTGGATTTCAGTGTTTACAACAAAGATAGATAGGATAAGAAATATAAGTCAAACTGGAAGAAGCTAGCCTGGAATTCTTAAATGCCTCTAGAGAACTTTATTTGATATCGCTCAACAAGATTATATGGATGCTTAGAATGAATACAAATAGATGTTGGTATAATCTAAGTGACTAATGTACAAATATGACAAGGTTGGGGATACATATATGTTTGATCTATTTGATTTCTTATTGATTAAGACAACATACAGGGTCCTATAATGAATAGCAATATATCTCTGTAAGAATTGGGTGCAATGTAGGATAACACTGTATAAGTTGTTAAAGGCTTCAAAGAATGCAGCAGCACCACTTCTCATATAAAAAGTTCCTTTATTAAACACATAGTAGGAGCAGGTAAAAATAGAACGATGTTTCGGGTGGTTATCCCTTAGTCATGTTCACATAGTGTTTGTTAGACTTAATCACCTTTAAATAGCCATCAGTCAGGTGAGACCACACCTTTCAACTTAATTACTTAGGTATACATTTTTCTTAACCTCTATTGCCATCTAGTGGTCTAACCCATATCAAACATACAATTTTATTTTACAAAAAATATTTTTAAAAAAAGAGAACAATCACATTTGTTGAAGAGCAGATATCAAAATGTCAAAATATAAAATTATAAAATTAAATGCCAGAAAAGGAATTGTATAAAGATAAAAATCTTTTACTTTACAGGAATACACTTAAATCAAGTTCCCTATTCATACCATTGGGGATTAAGCAATCTAATTTATTAATCCAAAATGCCTCACGTTTTTTGAGAAGCAGTTCTCTATTGCCACCACGTCTAGGGCTCTGTATATGATCTATTATTTGGAATCTTAATTGTGCAATAGAGTGACCTTTACTCAAAAAATGGTGGGCAACTGGGGCCTTTAAATCTCCTGTCCTGATATTGGATTTATGTTGAATTATTCTGTCTCTCACCCTCTGGGTCGTCTCTCCGATGTAAATAAGCCCACACGGACATTTGATTAAATATACAACAAAATTGGCATTACAATTGTAATAGCCCTTAATTTTAAATTTCTGTCCCGTAAGGGGGTGGATGAATATATCAGATTTTATCATGTTATTACAACTGGAGCAATTGAGACAAGGGAAACAGCAATTTCTCTCTGAAGTAATGTACCCCAATCTGGATTTCTTACTGGAACCCACGTCAGCCTTAACAATTTTGTCTTTTAAACTAGGAAGTCTAGTGTAGGCTGGCATAGGTGGTTGGCGGAATGCTAATACCTCAGGATTACACTCACTCAAAACATGCCAGTGCTTCCTAATGATCCTTTGTATTTCTGAACTGCAAGAATTGTATTCAGACACAAATACCATCCTGTCAGGGTCCTTTCTCTTATAGGTATTTCCAGTATTAACCCTTTCATCAGGTAGTTGTATCACCTTATCAATAGTCTCCTGAATCAAATCAGGGGGATAACCACGTTGCACAAACCTAATGCCCATCTCCTGTAATCTCTGCAAAGCCAAGGCTTTGTCTTTCACTATCCGCTTTACTCTCAACATTTGACTGTAAGGTAAAGATTTCACGAGAGCAGGTGCATGGGCACTAGAGAAGTGCAGGAGGCTGTTCCTATCAGTATCCTTTCTAAATATATCTGTTTTTAGAAGGGAACCATCTTTATAGATTTTAGTATCAAGGAAGTTGATAGACTCTTCACTCCAAGACATTGTAAATTTAATACATCCTGATGCCCTGTTCAATTCACTCACAAATTGTTGTAGGGATCCAACGTCACCCCACCAAATGCCAAATATGTCATCTATGTAACGCCACCAGGTGGCGCCACATAGAATGAAGAGCTCATTTTCATATACAAATTTCTCCTCGAAAATACTCATAAAAATATTGGCATAGGTAGGGGCGACGTTGGACCCCATAGCAGTTCCTTGTTTTTGTAAGAAATAAGAATCCTCAAAAAGGAAATAATTACAGTGCAGAATAATTTCCATTAACTCTATAATGAATTGTTGTTGCATAGCAGTGAACCTATTACTTTTACCAATAGCATATTTGATAGAATCTAACCCACTACTATGTGGTATAGACGTGTAGAGGCTAACAATGTCCAAGCTATACAAGATGCATTTATCCATATTCCCTGGCAGACCTTCAATCTTAGATAAAAAATCATTAGTATCTTTAATAAAAGACATAGCCTGAGCTACAAATGGTCTCAACAGTCTGTCAAGGTATATGGATATGTTTGTAAAGATAGAGTCAGAACCCGCCACTATGGGACGTCCAGGGGGGGTCCCCAGATTCTTGTGAACCTTTGGGAGAGTGTAAAGCACTGGTATAGTGTATTCCTCTTTAATAAGATAATTTTTAGTTTCATTATCAATAATTCCATTCTGGAATGCTCTCTGTATGCATCTTTTTATGTCTACTGCAATTTTAGATGTGGGGTCTGAGGTTAATGGCATATATACATCTATGTTAGCTAATTGAGCTTTAATTTCACCAATATAGTACCCCCTATCCAAAATAACTGTGGCTCCGCCCTTATCAGCTTGTTTGCAAATCAATTCTTTATTATTGCAAATTGCTTGTAAGGCTTGACTATCTTCTTTAGACATATTAGGCAAAAAACGTAATTTCTTCTTACAGTATTTTTTCTTTAGGTTATCCAAATCAGATTTAACTAATTTCATGAATACATCAATACTTGAATCATAACATGTTGGAACAAATGCACTCTTATTTTTCAGACCAAGACTCTTAATAGCTAAATCGTCAGGGGTAGAAACATTTTTCAATTGACTTTTAAACCCATCATAAGCATTGGAAAAAAAGGATTTTAGCTTAAGATTTCTATTAAATTTGTAAAGGTCCTGATATAATTTAAACCAATTACAATGATCTTGTTTACAAAAAGAAAGTCCCTTCTCCAACACCTTGTATTGGGCATTTGAGAGTTCTACCTTAGAGATGTTCAACACTAGTGTTTGTTCACCCGGCGTGTCTTCCTTGGCGGTACCTGTGACACCTTGTTGTGGATTGGTTTTGCGGTGATGCCTCCTACCGCCCCGTCTCCTCCGACATCTGAATCCCCTGAAGTGGATTCCATAGTGCTGTCAGAGCTGCTAGCCGTCTTCTGTGACCTCCGTTCTCATCGACGAGCCGCGCCGGAAGTGACGTTTCTTGAACTTCCGGTCGGGTCCCGGGTCAATGTAGGATAACACTGTATAAGTTGTTAATTTAAAGGATATACATAGGCTGTATAAATTAATAATACTGTTCTAGTTACCCATTTATGTCTTATAAGAATGGTGTACAATGTAGAATAATACTGTACAAGTCAATAACATAAAGGATATATGAATGCGTTATATAATCGAACCGATTGATTTACTTCAACTTATTAATTTTTGTTATTTTTTATTTTATTTTATCTAGTTCTATCCTACTTCTGTACTTATTCTTGCTTTTTCTTTTTGTAAATACTTAATGTTGGAATTGATGTCTTATTTTTTTTGATGAAGCCCAAGTCTGTACATATACTTTAAAATACTAATAAAAATATATTTAAAAAAAAAAAAAAAAAAAAAAGAAAACTCTGGATTATCTGAGTATTCTATTACCTTTATTTTTTTTTACAGTATTAATGACTTTCCTTTCTATAAATATTAATGTTAATTGAGGTGGAATTTTCTTCTGTTTATAGTAAAGATAAGGATTTAAAATGTGTCTAGGTGTGTGTCCCTTGTTGGAGGTATATTTTGTTTTATTATTTTGTTTTTTTAATTTTATTTTTAATTTATATGTGTTTTACTATTGTCATCAATGTCTTTTTTTCCTCACGTGTATTATTTTAACTCTTTTACTGGAGCACATTTATTCATGTTGATCATATGAAAGCTTGCAGGGAAAGTTTTTTTTCTGAGTTTGAATGTACAGTAACTGACAAGTTTTCTCAGTAAGACATAATGAGAAACCGTTAGAAAACCGTTTTCTTACAGACTGAATTGGCCCTAAATATGAAAATTTTGAGAAAACCTGCCACAGAACCTTTTCTTGAAGAATGGAATAGAGCACATACTGCTAATTAATAACACATAGCACTTACACCTCCAAACCCACACTTTGATACAAATGAACCCTGACTTGTGTAGTATATCATCAACGTATCAGCTCTTCACTTCATACAACTAGTTCAAATGTCTTGTGCCCAGAGAATCATTTTGTTTTTTGGCAGCTGTGGTAAAGGTCTTGTATCTTGTTCTGGATCACTTCTGAAACTAGTAAAATACGCTTGTTGATTGAAGGACTGAGAAAAAGAAAACTGCACCATATGTGATCACACTTGAAATGTATTGACAATATTTATTAACTGGAGTTCTGTTGCTGCAGACAGTGACAGGCAATAGATCTCTTTGCACTTTTTTACTGGCATCTTTATTTAAATACATCTGGCTCCAGTGAGACTCTACCTCACACTCTTCTGTTAATATGAACCTTTTCTAAATTTTGGATGATAAAATCAGCCAACGTATTGTACCTCTCACTTTATTAGACAGTATGATTGTGCTTCAATATTATATTTTATTTCTTTCTGGATGTAATTGACTATATTATTTTTTTTTTGTCTCGGCATGGAACTTCACATGGATTTGCATGTATTACTCATTATAAATACTGATACAACATACCCAGCTTAGGATTTTCTAGATACAAATACGGAGAACTTAATAATAAAGAAAGGTACAGGACATAGATCAATTTTACATTGTAAGTGGAACTGAAGATCGAGCAAGTAAAAGTCCAAGAATGTACATAAAATAAATGAATCCATAATAAAGTATGACACAACTTGTAATAAATCAAGTAAATTAACAGATGTCAATAACAATGAAATAATAAAAAAACTACTGTTTATTTTTATTTATGTATTGATTAATTTTACTTAAATTTCAGTTGAGTGACTCAAGAGTTCATTCATTAATTGTATCTATAGTAAACAAAAGCTTAAATGATTTAAATAACTTATTCTTTATCCTATTTTACATTCATCCCTAAACACCATAATTACTATGTCCAGATTCAAACTTTTACAATACATACTATGAGCTTATGATGAACATATTTTTACATGGAGTATGTTGAGTGTATGATAAGCTGTGATTTGTTTAAATATATATGTGGAGCACATTTTGAAACCTAGTATAAAGATGCTACATCAAAGTAACATACTAGTATTTTTGCCATTACACTGTGTTACTTCTCTCTTATTCAATGTTATTGAATTATGTCATTATGTCATAAGAATGAAGTGTGACTATAGATAAAAAGATTGTACTGATAAGTTCCATATATCCTGTAATATAAACTTTGAGAGTGCATAGAATTCTGTTATTTTCTTTATTGTTTACCAGTGATCTGAATTGCACCCCTTTGTATACATTGGAAAGCTATTAGAGGCTGCAGAAATCCCAAACAGTAGTATTCTATTATACAGTTATACTTTTTAAGAATTATATATATATATATATTATTTGTTTTAAATCTTATTGAAGGTTATTCAATAAGAACAAAAGAACCAATTGTTAAAAATATACACCAAGTAAGTATCATACATAGCTTATTACATTGTAAAACACGTTCTTGTGATTCATTGATAACAGCTGGTCTGATGTGTTTTGTGTTAGAAACATACATTTTTATGATAATGTATTTTTATATATAATGCTAACTGCATGTTCATATTTTGAATAATATATAAATAAGGAATAACTGTAGTTTAGTGATTAAATCCCTGTGTGTAGCTTTAACTTAGTTTACCCTATATCACTGGTTTTCAAACCTGCCCTCAGGCCTCCCAAACAGGCCACATTTTGAGGGTATCTGAACTGGAGCACAGGTAAAATAATCAGCTAATTAGTAAACTTGGTTATTAACCTGCCCTCATCCAAGGTAATCCTGAAAATCTGGCCTGTTAGGGAGGCCTGGGGACAGGTTTGAAAATCAGTGCCCTATATATTCTAATAGTCACAAGTAAAAGTTTACAGTTCTTACTGTCATTGATTCTACTAGGACAATTTATAAATAAATATATATATATATATATATATATATATATATATATCTATATATATATATAAATATTTAAATAGGGATTTAAAGGAATATGATATTTGACAAGTTGTTGGACTAGAAAGGGCCTAAAAAAGTGTATATGTATAATTGTTGATTTTTTTGCGTTAGTATATATGCGTACGTGTGTGTGAAGACAACATACATATGCATACATATCTACAAACATATATACACACACATACATATAAGCTTTTGAATCTGTCCCCTCTATGCCTTAACATCACTATTTATTTATTTTAGTAGTACAAATGTTTTAGTTATTTATATATATATATATATATATATATATATATATTTATATATCCTATATTATAAAAGGTTAGGTATGTTTGTTCGATGCAGTCATGCGCAGTAGAGACTACAGCACGAGAAAAATATGCCTGGTCGTAAGGACGTGAGGATCAGTGTCTGACTGCGCACGTGGTCATGCACATTAGAGAGTGTGAGACAGGCCTTAACCCCTCAGCGGTGCAGAAATACTCTTGCAGAGATACCGAAGCACTCTGTGTCCCTCTCTGCATCGGCGGTGCAGATGGAGGGTTAGGAGGGAAGCGGGTGGGCGGCCCATCGCTGGAGGGGGGCGGGAGGGGGTTGGGAGCGTGTGTGACCGCTGCACTATAGAATTATTATTATTATTTTTTGAGAGCGTCAGGGAAGGGGAAGGAGGGAGGGAGAGGGGATACTGTATATATGTCTTTGCATGTGAAATAATTAATTTTAATATATTATATGTGTATTTTATTATGCATATATTCTAGCCCTAACACCTTACTTTATATCTCTAGTCTAACTAAATTTTCAGCATAACACATAACTCGCCACTAGTAATATAAGTGATGATAGCGCACCCTGTGTTATCCATTGAAAGTATAGGGCATGCTAAAAAATATGGGGCATGACATCTGAAATGCACCATTACAATTATAAAAGTAAACACGTTCAAATGTTTATCACCTGCAGATGCTACCACTGCATACTAGGACCTTGCAGTTGCCCAGCATGACTCGTCTCCGGTCAAATTGCTCCCTGAGGCAAGTGTCTAATAACTGATATCTTCTTCCCAATATTGGGCTAGATTATGAGTGGAGCTCAAAATTGCGATATTTGAGCTCCACTCGTAATACCAGCATACGCAATTCAATAGAATGCACTTCCATGGGCTCCAATGGGAGCCTCATTCTCATGCTGTGAGACACGGCATGAGAACCTATCGCAGTGGAGGGGGTAAGTCGCTTAGCATTGGGCAGCAAATTTTATTAAATGCACTAAACACTTTATTTGGGGGCAATTGGGAGACATTTTAAAAACTAACCAGAGGTCTGACCTCTGGTTAATTTTTTGAGTGACTTCATGTTAGCAATAACCAGCCTGGCTGGTTATTTATTGTGCGCCTGTAAACGGGCAACTTTGCCCATTTAAGGGTGCGCTATAAATTAGTGCTCCACTTGTAATCTAGCCCAATATAAGCAAGAATCAATGGTATCAGTTCTGGACTTCCGGCCGGTGGGTGGAGCCAACAGGTAGCGTTGCAGGTAGCTGCCTGTAAACCTCACCTCTCCCTACGTGGGATCTCTGTTACTATTCCCCGGCATTCTGAAGGCTACCGATGTCCTATTCCTGGTATATAGGCCGGTACGTGATCTACAGATCTCAGATTGGAAGTCTATTCGAGGCATAAAACTGCTAAGTTGCTGTAGCACCTCCATATTCGGACTTTGATACATGTAATCACTAATTCACATATCTATAGTGGTGTGATATTTGAAGCAGGGTCACTTTGCTAAATAACCGGTCATTTCACAGACCCCGCTCACACCTTTCCTGCAAAAGGCACGGACGGAGAACGCCGCTGGCGGACATTTTCCCTGCTTCTTCTTAGCACCCTATGTTCAAGTATTGGGTGTCTATCGAAAGTTCACTTTGCTTTAAACAGAGACACGCTACAACCTACCACCCTGCCGATGTTGTCGGCCGGTTGAATAAGACCTCTGGACTCACTTTATTTACTTGTATGGAATACCCGCTGCACAATTAGGATTCTCACATTCCTATACACAAGCTCACCTGGGAGAGTATAAACGTGCCCCGGACTGTAGCCGGTGATAAGTGTTCCGTGGATGCCGAGCAGTGGTTGTCAGAGCCGCGAGTCATTGCCTCTGGAGCAGCTGAAGTAAACGGACCGCTGCGGCATAGGAACTGAGGATTGTTCCGGCGCTTGGATAAGCATACGCAGCATTCTGGGAACTACCTGTGGAGAGGTACTCCTCGAAATCGCTCACAGCATAAGAACCTGCACACCCGTACCTAAAAGAATATCGGGACCCAGTCATTAAACAGAGAGAGATACAGGCTCCCCTGCAGCGCTCGTTTCTCCCCATTGTCAATCAAGGATAACAAAGGAAGCCGAGAATCCGAGCAGAGAAGCTGGGATTCCGGTCCGCTGAGAGACGCCCTGCTGTGCCCCATTGCAGAAGCAGCTTATAGCGGAGCCAAGCTAAGTATCTTTTTGCATCATGTCTCGGGGCTTTAACTATCAGAAGAGCAGAAGCACTTTGTCTTCTCTTTATTGATTAACTTATAACTGTGGCTTTTTACCCAATTCTGTGACTCTGACTTTAGGGCGAGATCCCTAAGGGGCCGCCTATTAGAGGAACCAATTCTCATATAACAGCACAGATATTACTGCCATCTCAGCTGTGGTTCTATATGCATAATATAAGAGGATACTTGTTTTAGAGTTGTAACTACTATTTTATTACATGAATAAGTTGCCATTTAATTGCTCGTACATGGGATGTTAAATAGATTGTGGGGATGGCGGGACAGATATTTGTTTGTTGAATGTAAGCTGTCTGTCACTTGATCAACTCAACAGTGGCAATTCTTTTTTTTCTTTTTTTTTCCTTTATGTGTTTAAATACCGAACTACATAGATGGTTCTTAGCTGAATTAGAAGTAACTCTGGCGGCTCACTAGAGCACTACTGCCCTTATAGTGATTGATTTACACAAAGGGGGTAGCAGATAGGACTTTTTTTTCTGTCGGGAGCGAATCTCCCTCCCTTACCTCAAGTATTCATATTCACACTCTTCTCTCAAGCCCTTACTTTCTCACTATCACATCATATTCTCACAAACATTCATGACACACATACACACGTATTTTTCACAGTCACTAAGCTAGACACATTCCCTCCGTAACCATTTCCAGCACGCCCACTTTTTGGTCTCTATAGACCCCTAGACAGTAGATTAATAGGCTGATTCTCCTACCCATCCCTCACTCACACACTCTCTACACCATTCCACCGACTCTTGCTTTGCTTTTTTTTCCCCTTTTCTTTTTTTCACTTGCACCTATCACACGGCACACATTGATACAACTGAATGGATAGATATATTACACATAAGAGCTCCTCCCCAAATATGCCCCCCAAAAAAGATAAAAAAACCACCTTAAAGCCAACGGAATCTATTCTAGATATAGCACAAGAGCGTAGATTGTCAGGTATTGGCTACGGTGATATGGCTGAGTTAGGGGCAGAAATTGCTAGATATTCACTCCTCACCTAGAGGCAGTTAAAAAAGAAATTAAAATTGAAATTACTAACTTAACCCTTGAAATTCGTCAATTTAACTCTAGAATCGAGGAGGTGGAGACTCGAGTGTCTGGGTTAGAGGACAGGTTCAACAATATGTTGCCCATTTCTGTTAAGCATGATAAGGCCATCTCGTCTCTGCAGAACAGGATCGAAGACCTAGAAGATAGGTCAAGGCGCAACAATCTGAGGGTTGTTGGCCTCTCAGAATCTGTTGGACCGCAGGACTTGATGACCTTCGTAACTGTTACTCTTCCCCAGGCACTCTTGATACCGCCCTCCGCGACACCCTTCCAGATAGAGAGAGCCCACCGAATTGGTTTCTTACGAGAAAATACTAATAATGAAACTAAACCCAGAACTATCATATTCAAATTCGTTAACTATCAAGATAAGCTTCTATATTTAAAACATTACAGAAAACTTGATTCCCTTCATATTAATGAATCTAAAATTTTAATTTTCCAAGACTTTTCGGCCGAGACAGTGGCTAAAAGAAGGGAAATGTCCCCATTTTTTACAAAGTTTATGAAGGCAGGCTACTCTGTCAGATTAGTGTATCCGGCAAAACTTACTTTAACAAAAGATGGGAAGTCCTACTCCGTAAATAATCCAGACAAGGCCTTTTCCTTATGTAAAGAATTAGACATGGTATAAAGTAGGGTTAGAGCATAATGCTTTTTTCTCCTTATGTGTTATTACATATTTTAATGATTGTCAAGATGGATTATGAGTTTACATTTTTTGAGGTTATAAATTACACAAGTGTTTTTTTTTTTTTTGTTGTTTTTTTTTCTCCCAAAACTCGCCCCTCTCGCACTGCTTTCTATGTATCTGTCCGCCTATATACTCTTTTCGCATACTACTGATGCATTACCACAGAAAAATAAGAATAAAGAATGTCTTCCCCACTTAAAATTGCTTCTTGGAATGTGAGGGGCATAAACTCCCCGATTAAAAGAAAAACGGTAATTAAGCACCTGGCTGGGGAGAAACCAGACATAGCTTTCTTGCAGGAAATCCACCTGAAAGATACAGAAATCCCTAAGCTACAGATGAAATGGGTTGGGGAGGTTATAGCAGCCCCATATAATTCACGTAAAAGAGGAGTCGCGATACTATTTAACAAAGCACTGGAATACAAAATTCTCCTTTCTATAGCAGATACAGAAGGGCAGTTCCAAATCTTGGATATGCTCCATAATGGAAGACGACTCATCCTCTGTAATATATATGGCCCAAATAAAGTAGATAAGGTATTTTGGGAGGATATGACTTTGCGCTTACATAAATATATAGGTATGGATCTTATAGTTGCCGGGGATTTTAATTTACTAGGCGACCCACTATTAGATAGACAGACAAAAAAACTATATTTTAAACCAGATAGGAAAATACGTATCCTGCAGAAATTCCGTACACAGCTAGGGTTGTCCGACATTTGGCGTATACAAAACCCAGATGCCAGAGCATACACTTGCATGTCAAAGGGTCATCAAGCTTTGTCTAGGATCGATCTATTCCTGATCTCAGACTCTCTGACAGGATTGGAATGGAGGGCAGAGATAGGAGAAATAGCGATCTCAGACCATGCCATTATCACACTTGCAACAAATATGTTAGTCAAGCGTCCATGTCTAATCAAGTACTTTTTTTTCCTAAATATCTGAATAATGATATAGACTTCCAAAACTGGCTATGTAATCAATGGAAAGAATATCAAAACTATAATAGATCATATATAGAGAAACCGGAGATTTTCTGGGAAGCGGCCAAAGTAGTGCTGAGCGGAAAAATCAAGGCCTATTTATGTCAACGTAAAAAGAAATTTAAGGCCCGTGAAATACAACTGGCCAACCAGGTCAAAAATACGTACAGAATACTTTTATTAAATAGTACTAGTTATAATTGGAATAAATACAAAAAAGCTAAAGAAACTAGGGACACGTATTTAAAACAAAATACTATTCAAGAAACATATAGACAAAAGGCCTTATATGGGGGGTTTGGCGGTACCTCAGCTAAATTTCTAGCTAAAATAAAAACACGATATCAGCTATCAATAAAGGTAACACGAGAGCAACAAATAATAGAGACATTAGCAAAATTTTTGTAGAATACTTTAAGGAGCTATATAAATCAGAAGAATGTACCATAGATAAAAGGAAAATGTTCTGGGAAAGGATCATGACACCTAAACTCTCTCCGGATAGTCTGGCAGAGATTAACGCTCCCATAACAGAGATTGAGATACAAACAGCGATTAAGGCAGCAAAAACCAGCAAAGCTGCGGGACCTGACTCTTTACCAACTGAATTTTACAGGATCCTGGGAGACCATGTTGTACCGTCTCTCCGGAAACTATTTAATTTTTATTTTGTTGAGGGAAACGGATGTTCCCAATATTTTACGGCAGCAAATATTACCTTAATAGCAAAAAAAAATAAAGACCCTGAACATACAGCCTTGTATAGACCTATCTCAATTTTAAATACGGACTACAAGCTATTAATGAGCATTCTGGCAAATCGCCTAAAGCCACATCTTAGCTCAATAATACATGAAAATCAATCCGGCTTTATGCCGAACAGGAACCCAGCTAAAAATATGCGTAAGCTTCTGACTTTGCTTGATTGCAGTTTTAATAGAATTAAAAAAGATCCATCAAGAAACACTGAAGACACGGCCTTACTTTCGGTTGATGCGGAAAAGGCATTTGATCGCATTTCATGGGATCATCTGTTTTTTTCCTTAGAACAATTCGGAATCACAGGAAACTTTAATCACTACATTCAGTTAATCTATTCAGATCCCAGGTCCGCATTAATTATTAATGGGAAGATCACAGAACGGTTCTCTTTACAAAGAGGAACCCGTCAAGGTTGTCCGCTTTCACCTATACTATTTAACATATCCTTAGAACCTTTAGCGATTATTTTACGACAACAACTGGAAGGTATTCAAATTGCAGGTCAAAAATTAGTACTCCTACTATATGCAGATGACCTATTACTATTCATGAGTAACACTAAAGACTCCCTGCCTAAATTCTTAGAACTAATTAATATCTTCGGGAAAATATCTGGCTATAAGATTAACCTGACAAAATCGGAATTGATGTGGCTATATAAGAAAAAAAACTATGACATTATACATCCGTTTGCCGAAGTACAGAATATATTATATCTAGGAATTATGTTAAGTCCTAATCCGGAGGAATGGTACAACATGAATTTCCGTAAGTGTTTCATTGCCTGCAAACGGAAACTGGAGGAGTGGATTAAACTTCCAATCTCGTTAACTGCTAGAGTAATGTTAATAAAAACAATAATATTTCCTAAATTGTTATACTATATTCAAAATATTCCAATCCCGATTCATAGAGCAGATTTAATAGAATATAATAGGGCTTGTTCCAAATTTTTGTGGAAAGGAGCCAAATCGCGCATAGCGATAGCACGACTGATGAATAATAAAACCACTGCAGGTTTGGCACTTCCGAATCTGCAATGGTATAGTTTAGCCGCACGTAGCAAGGTGGCGATAGATTGGCTCTTAGAACAAGAACAAATTGCTTCGCTTGTTTGGGAAACCACATTGGTCTCGCCATTTAGATTAGATGCATTATTACACTGCACCATTACAGAACTCCCTTCAGAGCCTTTCCAATTAATAACATATAGGAGTATTATCATGGCATGGCAGGAATTATGTAATAAAACTGGTTGCTCGCCACACGTTTCTAAATTTCTACCGATAGTTGGGAATCCCAATTTTATACCCGGCTTAGGCAATAGTCTATTCAAGCAATGGTTACAAAAAGGTCTGATCTATATTTGTCAAATGATGGACGAAAATTCTAACGTTTTAACTTTCGTAGAATTATGTAAAAAGTTCGGCCTTTCGAAACATGACTTTTTTGCATATCTCCAAGTGAGGAATTATATAGGGGAACTCAAACAAAGATACGGATTAGACTGGTCACTTAAGGACTTACAACTCGAGATACAGAAATATTCTTTAGGCCGCCACTCTATCTCTGCCCTCTATTCTCTCCTTAATCAAAATCCATCATTAGAACAACTAGACTACATAGTGACTAAATGGCGCCCCCTATTTCCAGATATTGATACACATAGAATAGTGGATACCTTCAAGATCACAGAAAAGAGTTGGGTGCTGACAGCATGGAGAGAATCCCAAATTAAGATAGCCCTAATGTCATATCTTACTCCGGCAAAGCTATCAAGATGGTATGGAAGGGAGATTTCTTGCACTAGGTGTAGCGCCCTCTGTGCAGATATTTTACATTGTTTTTGGCACTGTCCGAGGATTCGGCAATTTTGGGCTAAGATAATATATTGGATGAACACAGTCCTTCGACTTGACTACAATATCCAGCCCATGGAGATTATATTTTTAGCCAAATATCAAGGAGTAGATCGTAACTTGAAATTGATTAATATGATTATATTCTTGGGTAGAAACTTAATATTGAGAAAATGGATAGCAAAAAAGGCGCCTACCATGAGAGAGCTTAAACAGGCTCTGCTAATTCACTGTATGTCCGAACATTACATCCTACATGGGCTGTATGATGATCAAGTAGAGCGATTTTTTAAACAGTGGAAAGTATTTATATTATCGTTACCAGTTGGTACACAAAATATCATAGTTAAACCATATGTTAAATCAGTTTTTTTTCAATTACAGATATTGGCGGGGACTTTTCCAAGTACCTGGCTCCCAACTAATATAGGAGCATAAAGTGCGAGAAGGGCGAAGGGGAAAATTTCCTTCTCTCTTTTTTTTTTTTTTCTTCCGGTGTTTTGTTTTCCCTCTCCCTGTTTTTGTTTGTGTTTTGCTTGAGGTACACCTAATCAAATCAACTGATTATTTTTGTGATTACTGTAAAATTGCTGAATAGCAATATTGTAAAGTAAATTAAATATGGAGTTAATAAAATAGAAGGTTAATCAATGTTAAAAACTCCAATAGGGAGAACATAGATAAATTGGCCGGGACGTTATTGGAAGCTCTTTTTTTTTAAGTTATACAGAGGCAGGTAGATATTGTATGCTTTGCTCTATATGGTTTGACGCCCTGCGTGGCGCATATATAATGAATATGTCCTTGGTTTTTTTTTTCTTTTTCTTTGTTCCCGTTTTGGCTGTTTGTCCTCAACTGATACTTACGCTGTTAAATTTTCTCCCTGTTGGTATTCAATAAATAAATATTTAAAAAAAAAAAAAAAAAAAAGAATCAATGGTATATTCTATAAAAAAATGTATTAACACAAGATATAAAAGCAATAAAATATAAGTTTACCAGAAATCACATTGATTTGAAGGCTTAGTGTTGATAGGAGGATATCTGTTCTGGATGAAGCAGTATGAAGAGAGATCAGTCAAGATGGGTGACTGTAAGATTCTAGCCTGCAGTGATAGAATCTGGAGTAGCTTAGCATTATTGTTAATATACTGTTAGTAATATTGTTTATCATTATAATATGTATTTGACATAACACATAATGTAGTGATCTGGTGTATTTCTATCTTTTCAGAACTGTTTCTAAAAGGTTGACCAGACCAGGACCTACCTGGGTGTGGATACCTTCTACAGAGCAATTGAGTTTCAAAAGACTTATTCTATTTGGTTTTATGTAGCAAATTAATACTTTTTGTTATGGGGTTGTTGTTTTTTTGGGGGGGGGGGGGGTTCGCAACTATTTTTGTCTGCTTTCCAATTTTACCACTAGACATTTAGTTCAGGTTTTAGAAGTGCCCCCATAGAAGATCTGATTTCAATAAGGTCTATTGGTTATTTCCAAAGTCTGAGTTTTTTTTTTGGTGGAATATTAGTCTGAACCTTAATGGGTTTTTTTTCAAGACTCTGGATCAAAATTTGGTAAATTATCCATTTGATCCTTTAAGTATGGTGTATTTAATATTGTTAACGTATAAAGGTAAATGAAACAAAAATGCTACCATTTGCATATGAAAATACCACAATCAAAATGTTTTTGTATGAAAAAAAGGTTAAAACTGATATGAAACCCAAACTTTTTTTTTCTTTAATGACTCAGATAGAGTATGCAATTTTAAACAACTTTCCAATTTACTTCTAGTACAATTTCTTATTTCTCTTTGTATCTTTTGTTGAAAAGCAGGGATGTAAAGCTTAGGAGAAGGCCCATTTTTTGAGCACTATATGGCAGCAGTTTTGCATGAATGTTATCAATTTACAAGAACACTAGATGGCCGCACTATTTCCTGTCATGTAGTGCACCAGATGCCTACCTAGGTATCTCTTCAACACAGAATACCATGGGAACAAAGCAAAGTTGACAATAGAAGTAAATTAGAAACTTTTTAAAATGGTCTGTTCTGTCTGTTATAGGCAGAGACAAATCTCCATCTGTATGATAACAAAAAAGAAGTAATTTTTGGGGTAGGAATACCTACCCCTTTTTTCTTCTTCAAATAAACAAAAAAAAAGTAACTTTAATATGCCCTTTTACAGTAGATGCAACAAACTAAACAAAAATATACGTTTCTGCCAGTTTAAGGCCAATTTCTTTGTAACACTCCACAGTTAATCAGGTTTTAGTGCTAAGTTTTATACTCTGGGGCCTATTTATGAAATATCTGTCCGACATGATCCGATCAGCGTATCATGTCTGACAGACACCGCTGAATGCGGAGAGCAATACGCTCTCCGCATTCAGCATTGCACCAGCAGCTCTTGTGAACGGCGGGTGCAACGCCGCCCCCTGCAGATTTGCGGCGTGTCGATCGGGTTAATTTCACCCGATCTCTCTCCGCCTCCTCAGAGCAGGCAGATAGGTTATGGAGCAGCGGTCTTTAGACCGCTGCTTCATAACTGGTGTTTCTGGCGAGTCTGAAGGCTTGCCAGAAACACGGCCCTTCAAGCTCCATACGGAGCTTGATAAATGGGCCCCTCTGTGTTCATCCTTATTTGATATTCCATTAAAGGACCAGTAAATACAGTAGATTTGTATAATCAATAGCTCTTTGTCTGAACTTCAAGCGATAGTTTTTTTTCTGACAAATTGTTATCTATTTCCACTCTTCCTGTACCATGTGACAGCCATCAGCCAATCACAAATGCATATACATATAGTCTGTGAATTCTTGCACATGCTCAGTAGGAGCTGGTGATGTAAAAAGTGTAAATATAAAATGAGTATGCACATTTTGTTAGTTGAAGTAAATTGGAAAGTTGTTTAAAATTGCATGTTCTATCTAAATCAAGAAAGTTTAATTTTGACTTGAGTGTCCCTTTAACTTATGGTGTTTGTCCACACTCAGACATATTTCTGAGCTAGGTATCAAACTGTATCTCATACTTAGTTGTGAAATCTTCCTGATATTTCTCCAGGATGGGGACGTTTTCATTACCTAGATGTTCCTTCTGTGGATACTTCTTAGGTTATTAACACTAAGACAGAGTTAAAAACATTCTATCTAAATCCAAGGAAAAATTAAAAGTCTCTGCTTCACATCCTTGACATAGCCTGGAAGTTAAGCCTTTATTTAAAAGCTGCAAAGGAAAGTGATTACCTGTTTGTCCTTTATACTTGTATCATAATGGGACAGAAATCACCAAAATCAAGCTCATAAAGAAGTGCCCAGGTTTTAACTTGGACATATTTCTTTTTTTGCCCCACCTTTTCCTCTATATGATTAGCTTTGATACTGATTTACTTACACCTGAACATATCTCTTAAAGATAAAACATTCTTCAATACAAAGGTTTGCTGGTTCTGTTTACCAGATTCATGACAAAAATCAGTACTCTTCCCCTCTCATTCTCTAAATCATTGATTGGTCATACCTGAATAGCCACAGGCAGAAAGGAGACATCTCTGTCTACACTAAGGAGTAACTAGATTGTGTGTGTGTTATATATATATATATATATATATATATATATGTATATATACTGTATGTATATATATATATATATATATATATATATATATATATATATATAATAAACAAGAAAGAAGGTACGCTTGCTCAAAGTAGAAATGCTGGGAAATCAAAGGCCTCCGATGAAGCGCATCCACGCATGCGCGAAACGCGTCAGGCGTTCCTAACTGTGACCCTTCATACCTGTTACTGTTTGGTCTGAAAATAAACCTTTGATTTTCCAGCATTTCTACTTTGAGCAAGCGTACCTTCTTTCTCGTTTATTGCCTATCAGCGGTGGGGTTTACCGCTTTGAATCGCTGCTCTAGCTGCAGTCCCTACCTGGAACCAGGCTTTATACCCTGCCTTTCTACTTCTCCAAGTGAGATCATCCACACGAGCCAACCGACGTCAGGGGTGACGTATCAAGAAGACGAAGCCGGATATCGATATACGCCAAGAAGGACACGCATACTGCACCCGCCCGGGAGGGTTTCCATTGCCCATCCGTGAGGAAGTACAGCAGCGTGCCCAGGCATCCCACCGGATCAGCGGAGGGTAAGATACCTACGGCACTTTTGACTGTGACACCCCTGACCTTCAGGCTTATACAGATTACCGTTGCAGGAAACTTTCTGGCATCCAGTACTGTGGACATTACTTTAATACTAACTGTTTGTTTCCCTTACACCATTTGTTTTGGGACTATTTATTCCCCAGCTTTGAAGGATTCTTACGTATACTTTCATGAAGAAACCGAGGGGGATCTTTATCTGAACACACAATTTTCTGTTGTATATTATATATATATATATATATATATGTATGTATATGTGTGTGTGTATATATATCAAAATATATCCTGTATATAGTTATTTGATGAATCTATGGCCAATCTACAAATGCCCCATATGTCTAATGATATTCAGATGTATTTTAATTTTGTTTATTTATAGTAATAATATACAACATGACCATAATATATTATTGAGACCATAGGTTTTTTTCTCACATTCTGAATGGGTTGTTTGGGAGTTTGGTGGAGCTTAATGGTTATTTAGGTGGATTGTGATTTCAATGGGCTTTTATACTATCTCAAGTTCTGGAGCATTGAACATAAACTGTTTAATTAAAACATGTACAGGACTAAAGAAATTCTAGAAAAATTGAGAGAAATGTTGTAAGCAGAAGAAATAAACTCCACTAACACCAGTTCATTTTATCAGATGAAATGGGTCCAGCAAGGTTGTCACAATGAAATTAGGAATTAGATAATTTCAAAAGGCAGTTTTGGTCAGAGGGATGTTCCATCACATGAAGCCCATAACAACCAATAGGTGAATAAAACAGAGGGGGCACCTTAATACTCTACACCTCCTAGGAAGGAGAAACTTTATTGGCCACTATAGGAATGGCTGAATGTTGAGGCAACATTAGTTTGGAGTGGAAAATTAATCCCTCTCTCTAATCATGCTCTGGGCATTCAATAGGACCATTTAATATCAATATTGTGAAGTCAAGTTAAACAATGTTTAGTTTATGTAATACACAGTAGTTTATTTGAAATACAAAAGTAGTTTTAAAACTCCCATTGCTTTCAGAATGAGAACATTTAACATGCATTTCTTTCATGTAATTGGCAAGAGTCCATGAGCTAGTGACATATGGGATATACAATCCTACCAGGAGGAGCAAAGTTTCCCAAACCTCAAAATGCCCTAAATACACCCCTCACCACACCCACAATTCAGTTTTACAAACTTTGCCTCTTATGGAGGTGGTGAAGTACGTTTGTGCTAAGATTTCTACATTGATATGCGCTTCTCAGCATTGTTGAAGCCCGATTCCTCTCAGAGTACAGCGAATGTCAGAGGGACGTGAAGGGAGTATCACTTATTTGAATACGATGATTTCCCTAACGGGGGTCTAATTCATAGGTTCTCTGTTATCGGTCGTAGAGATTCATCTCCTACCTCCCTTTTCAGATCGACGATATACTCTCAATTTACCATTACCTCTACTAATAACTGTTTTAGTAGTGGTTTGGCTATCTGCTATATGTGGATGGGTGTCTTTTGGTAAGTATGTTTTTTATTTCTTAAGACACCTCAGCTATGGTTTTGCACTTTATGCATTTATATAAAGTTCTAAATATATGTATTGTACTTATATTTGCCATGAGTCAGGTTCATGTATTTCCTTCAGAAGACTGTCAGTTTCATATTTGGAGAATTTAAACATTTTAAGAAATGTATTTCTTACCTGGGGTTTAGTCTTTTTTCAATTAAATACTTCTTGCTATTGCGGGTATTAGGCCTGCGGGTGCGTCAAATGCTAAACTTTATTGCGTCATTCTTGGCGTGATTTTATTTTTTGCCGCGGAAAAAGACGTTTATGACGCAACTTCGTCATTTCCGGCGTCATACGTGACGCCGAGACCTTTCACACGCGGCGTCATTAGACGTAAAAGGTCTTTTAAAACTTCTCATTTAGCTGATGAAATTTCAAATGACCAGCAACATAATAATTTATCCTCTTCTGATGAGGATCTATCTGATTCAGAAGATCCTTCCTCAGACATTGACACTGACAAATCTACTTATTTATTTAAAATAGAGTATATGCGTTCTTTATTAAAAGAAGTGTTAATTACTTTGGATATTGAGGTAACCAGTACTATTGACGTTCAGTCTAATAAACGTTTAAATGCTGTTTTTAAACCTCCTGTGGTTTCCCCAGGGGTTTTTCCTATTCCTGAGGTTATTTCTGATATGATTTCTAGGGAATGGAATAAGCCAGGTACTTCTTTTATTCCTTCTTCAAGGTTTAAAAAATTGTATCCTTTACCAGCAAAATCTATAGAGTTTTGGGGAAAAATCCCCAAAGTTGATGGGGCTATTTCTACTCTTGCTAAACGTACCACTATTCCTATGGAAGATAGTACTTCCTTTAAGGATCCTTTAGATAGGAAGCTTGAATCCTATCTAAGGAAGGCCTATTTATATTCAGGTCATCTTCTCAGAACTGCTATTTCTTTGGCTGATGTTGCGGCTGCCTCAACTTTTTGGTTGGAGAATTTAGCGCAACGAGAATTGGATCCTGACATATCTAGCATTACTCGCTTACTGCAACATGCTAATAATTTTATTTGTGATGCCATTTTTGATATTATCAAAATTGATGTTAGATCCATGTCTTTAGCTGTATTAGCTAGAAGAGCTTTGTGGCTTAAATCTTGGAATGCTGATATGACATCTAAATCTAGATTACTATCTCCTTTCTTTCCAAGGTAATAATTTATTTGGTTCTCAGTTGGATTCTATTATTTCAACTATCACTGGAGGAAAAGGAGTTTTTCTGCCTCAGGATAAAAAAACCTAAGGGTAAATCTAAGGCTTCTAACCGTTTTCATTCCTTTCGTCAGAATAAGGAACAAAAACTCAATCCTCCTCCCAAGGAATCTGCTTCCAGTTGGAAGCCTTCCTCAAATTGGAATAAATCCAAGCCATTTAGGAAACCAAAGTCTGCCCCTAAGTCTGCATGAAGGTGCGGCCCTCATTCCAGCTCAGCTGGTAGGGGGCAGATTAAGGTTTTTCAAGGATTTTTGGATAAAATCTGTCCAAAATCATTGGATTCAGAGCATTGTCTCTCAGGGGTATCGAATAGGATTCAAAGTAAGACCTCCTGTGAGAACATTTTTTCTCTCACGCATCCCTGTAAATCCAGTAAAAGCTCAGGCTTTTCTGAAGTGTGTTTCAGACCTGGAGTCTTCAGGGGTAATCATGCCAGTTCCTCCTCAGGAACAAGGTTTGGGGTTTTATTCAAACCTATTCATTGTACCAAAGAAAGAAAATTTATTCAGACCAGTTCTGGATCTGAAAATTTTGAATCGTTATGTAAGAGTACCAACTTTCAAGATGGTGACTATAAGGACTATTCTGCCTTTTGTTCAGCAAGGACATTATATGTCCACAATAGACTTGCAGGATGCATACCTTCATATTCCGATTCATCCAGAACACTATCAGTTTCTGAGATTCTCTTTTCTAGACAAGCATTACCAATTTGTTGCTCTTCCATTTGGCCTAGCAACAACTCCAAGAATCTTTTCAAAGGTTCTGGGTGCCCTACTATATGTAATCAGAGAACAGGGTATTGCGGTGTTTCCTTATTTGGACGATATCTTGGTACTAGCTCAGTATTTACATACTGCAGAATCTCACACGAATCAACTAGTGTTGTTTCTTCGGAAACATGGTTGGAGGATCAATTTACCAAAAAGTTTCTTGATTCCTCAGACAAGGGTCGACTATTTAGGCTTCCAGATAGATTCAGTGTCCATGACTCTTTCTCTAATAGACAAGAGACGTTTAAAACTGGTCGCAGCATGCCGGCACCTTCAGATTCAGTTATTCCCTTCAGTGGCTATGTGCATGGAAGTTTAGTCTACAGCTTTGCATGCTGAATCAATGGTGCAGGGATTATTCAAAGATATCACAATTAATATCCTTGAATCCCAATGTACGACAATCTCTGACATGGTGGATAGATCACCATCGTTTGGTTCAAGGGGCTTCTTTTGTTCGGCCAACCTGGACTGTGATCTCAACAGATGCGAGTCTTTCAGGTTGGGGAGCTGTTTGGGGATCTCTGACAGCACAAGGGGTTTGGAAATCTCAAGAGACGAGATTACCAATAAATATTTTAGAACTCCGTGCAATTTTCAGGGCTCTTCAGTTTTGGCCTCTGCTAAAGAGAGAACCGTTCATTTGTTTTCAGACAGACAATATCACAACTGTGGCTTATGTCAATCATCATTGTGGGACTCACAGTCCCCAAGCTATGAAAGAAGTATCTCGGATACTTGCTTGGGCAGAATCCAGCTCCTGTCTAATCTCTGCAGTGCATATCCCAGGTGTAGACAATTGGGAGGCGGATTATCTCAGCCGCCAGACTTTACATCCAGGGGAGGGGTCTCTCCATCCAGATGTGTTTTCTCAGATTGTTCAGATGTGGGGTCTTCCAGAGATAGATCTCATGGCCTCTCATCTAAACAAGAAACTTCCCAGATACCTGTCCAGGTCCAGGGATGTTCAGGCGGAAGCAGTGGATGCACTGACACTTCCTTGGTGTTATCATCCTGCTTACATCTTCCTGCCTCTAGTTCTCCTTCCAAGAGTGATCTCCAAAATCATCATGGAACAGTCTTTTGTGTTGCTGGTGGCTCCAGCATGGCCACACAGGTTTTGGTATGCGGATCTGGTTCGGATGTCCAGTTGCCCGCCTTGGTCACTTCCGTTACGGCCGGACCTACTATCTCAAGGTCCGTTTTTCCATCAGGATCTCAAATCATTAAATTTGAAGGTATGGAAATTGAACGCTTAGTTCTAAGTCATAGAGGTTTCTCTGACTCAGTGATTAATACTATGTTACAAGCTCGTAAATCTGTCTCTAGAAAGATTTATTATAGAGTTTGGAAGACTTACATTTCATGGTGTTCTTCTCATAAATTCTCCTGGCATTCTTTTAGAATTCCTAGAAGTTTACAGTTCCTTCAGGATGGTTTGGATAAAGGTTTGTCTGCAAGTTCCTTGAAAGGTCAAATATCCGCTCTTTCTGTTTTATTTCACAGAAAGATTGCTATACTTCCTGATATTCACTGTTTTGTACAGGCTTTAGTTCGTATTAAGCGTGTCATTAAATCAATTTCTCCTCCTTGGAGTCTTAATTTGGTTCTGAAGGCTTTACAGGCTCCTCCATTTGAGCCTATGCTCAGTTTCTGAGCTATCTGCTCTTTCTTGTGAGTCTCCTTTTCTGATTTTTCATCAGGATAAGGCAGTTTTGCGGACTTCTTTTCAATTTTTACCTAAGGTTGTGAATTCTAACAACATTAATAGAGAAATTGTTGTCCCTTCCTTGTGTCCTAATCCTAAGAATTCTTTGGAAAGATCCTTACATTCTTTGGATGTGGTAAGAGCTTTGAAATATTATGTGGAAGCTACTAAAGATTTCAGGAAGACTTCCAGTCTATTTGTTTTATTTTCTGGTCCTAGGAAAGGTCTGAAGGCTTCTGCTATTTCCTTGGCTTCTTGGTTGAAACTTTTGATTCATCAAGCTTATTTGGAGTCAGGTGAGGCCCCGCCTCAGAGAATTACAGCTCATTCTAGTAGATCAGTCTCCACTTCGTGGGCTTTTAAGAGTGAAGCTTCAGTTGATCAGATTTGCAAAGCGGCGACTTGGTCCTCTTTACATACATTTACTAAATTCTACCGTTTTGATTAATTTGCTTCTTCGGAAGCAGTTTTTGGTAGAAAAGTTCTTCAGGCAGCTGTTTCAGTTTGATTCTTCTGCTTTTGTTTTAAGTTTTTTTCTTTCAAAAATGAAATAAACTTATTTTTTTTGGGTTGTGGATTAATTTTTTCAGCGGATTATGGATGTTTTTATTTTTATTCCCTCCCTCTCTAGTGACTCTTGAGCGGAAGACTCCACATCTTGGGTATTGATATCCCATATGTCACTAGCTCATGGACTCTTGCCAATTACATGAAAGAAAACATAATTTATGTAAGAACTTACCTGATAAATTCATTTCTTTCATATTGGCAAGAGTCCATGAGGCCCACCCTTTTTATGGTGGTTATGATTTTTTGTATAAAGCACAATTATTTCCAAATTTCCTTTGTTGATGCTTTCTACTCCTTTCTTTATCACCCCACTGCTTGGCTATTCGTTAAACTGAATTGTGGGTGTGGTGAGGGGTGTATTTATAGGCATTTTGAGGTTTGGGAAACTTTGCCCCTCCTGGTAGGATTGTATATCCCATATGTCACTAGCTCATGGACTCTTGCCAATAGGAAATAAATGAATTTATCAGGTAAGTTCTTACATAAATTATGTTTTTACCTACTGGGGATAACTATGATAAAAAGCATATGCCCCACCACATATTTGGTCACATGACATCTTGGTCACATGACATTATAGGCATTGTTTGCAAGCACTAGGAACAAACCTATGGCCACATTAGATTAGAGTTAAAATAAATAATTTTACATCTATAGGCAGGAACAGGAAATTATTAAAATTTAAAATGAAAGAAATGTGAATGAAAGAAATTGGTTTCTAGATCATGGTTTTTTTTTTTTTTAATGAGTGATAGGACAACTAGACAAAGTTTATTATTTAGGGCAACTATTGCATGTTTCATGATCTACAGTAAAAGCTGTACCAGTATCAGTTGCACTTCCTATTAATGCTAATTGGCTATAGGGGCTTCTACTCAGTGATTATTACCAGAAGGGGGTAACAACCAATAAGCATTGACAAGAATTACCTGAAAGCCAATTAACATTAGCAGGAAGCTTCTATCTGCCAATAAGTATTAGTAAGGAATACATAACGGTTAACGCTTTATTTGTTTCAATTTAAATTTAAAAAGCTTTTTCTTCACAATTTTTTCCACACAAAAACGTTCAACAGAGGTTTGTTTTTTCACATGAGTGCATGATCCCATTTTAATAAATGTGTTTTCTTCACCTTAACACGTCTTACATATTTGTATTAAAATGTTCGTTAAAACCATTTGTACGTCACAAGACCACACACTCCATAATGACTGATAGCAGATACCAACATGAGTAGAATTTTTATCCTAAATATATGCACAGCCACAGTCAGACATGACAACTCTCATACACACCTCATTTTTACAAATAAAACCGCAGACAGGACAGAGTTCATATATTTTATTAAGAAACTGTCTCTATGTTATCCAGTCAGCAAAAACATAGGCAGTCAGCTGTGGCACGACAGGAAACAAACCCCAACAGAAATCCTGTTTCAGCCACCCACAAAGAGGGGCCCAGATAGAATGCAGAATAGGGCACATTCTCACCAGAATTTAGATTACTGCTACCCTGTATTTGACATAATGCCTTAAATTATGTGCAACCAGTTTCCTTGGAAAGACGCAATACTTCTTTAGATAATTGTCTTATGTATCATATAAAAAAAATAAAATTTGTGGTTTTTTGTTGGGAACAGATTCAAGTAATATATTTTTGTCTTTGATTAATGATTATTTCATAAGTGCAAGTATTAGAGAGAGAAAGGTTAGAAAACTTAGGCTATTGAGGACTGACAGCCTTTTGTTTCAAACACATTGGATAATAAAGATTTTTTTCCATTGGTGCATTTGCAAAAAATAAAAATAATGCTGCAAGATGAGGCAAGTACTTTGTTGGTTTTCTTAAACAAAAATTAACATATGTATAACTAAACAGCATAAAAGACAAAAAAGTTTGAATCAAGATTCCAATATATACTGTATGATTACATTAAATGTATATATATATATATATATATATATATATATATATATATATATATATATATATATATATATATTTCAGAACAATTAGTTTATTTAAATAGATGTGATTCTTGCTTAAGAAACAGATTGCACATTTTATTTTTTTCTTTAGCTGGCTAATGTAATTATTGATGACACAGATCTTAACATTTTACTATACAATAAAGGACAATAAATGCTGCAAAATTTTTTTCTTCTCTCTATAATAATTTACTGGTGTTCACCAATCAGTTTAAGCACAGAGAACATTTGTAAGCCAGCAGCCAATCAGACTGGCTTTTGATGCACATTAAAGGGACAGGAAACTCCAACATTTTCTTTCATGATTTGGATATACAATTTTAAACAACTTTCCAATTTACTTCTATTATCAAATTTGCTTCATTATCTTGTTAAGCTTTGCTGAAGGAACATCATTGCTCTACTGGCAGCTAGATGAACATATCTAGTTAGCCAATCACAAGAGACAAATGTGTGCAGGCACCAATCAGCAACTAGCTCCCACTAGTGTAGGATATGTGCATATTCTTTTACAGCAAGGGATACCAAGCGAATGAAGCAAATTTGAAAATGGAAGTGAATTTAAAAGTGTCTTAAAATGGCATGCTCTATCTAAATCATGCAAGTTTAATTTTGACTTTCCTATCCCTTTAATGGTGTGCTCGGTCAGCTGGCTGATTATTAGGAACATTGGGCCCCTTCAGAGAGTGGGGATATAATATTAACTGAATAAAACTAGCATTACATAGTGTTTGCTTTCCATCTTCTAAAAGTTATATGAGTTTTTATTTTTCAATGGTGAGAATTCATTATAATATTATTCTAATTGTATAGTTGCATACTTAAACAGAACATGGTCAAGTATAGACCAAATTCCAAAATAATTATATGATACAGAGTAATGCTAAATTCTTAGTAAAATCAAGATAAATAGTGCCATTTCTGCAGAATATTTGGTGAAATAAGTTGTGCACACTATATATAACCACCTGCAGTTATTAACCCTTTCCATGCTTAGTGACACAGTGCCTCCTTGCATTCAAGATAATCTCCAACAATAGGAAGGTTAAAAGGAAAAAACAAAAAACAAAAACAGTAACATATCTTACCCCAAACTTAATAACGATTCAAGCATTTTCAATACAAAATCTGATGATTTTAGCAGGACCAAACAGAAATGATATCTTCAAAAACAAAACAATTGCCATTTGAGATTAATATTGCACTAAGTGAATACATAATATTGGTAAGTAGGGCGTAGCACCATTGCAAAAAAAAACAAACAAAACAAAAAAACAATTGAGTAAAAGGTTACAATGAAAGACAATACCAAATCCCATTACCTACACACAGCCACCAAAAAGTCATATTTAGTAAAAATGTTAAGCACTTTATGCAGTATCTATGAGTCAAGAAACAAAATAATTCAACTCTTTTTGGTTCATATAATTAATGTTTTGAGGATGAGCTGTATCACAGTTTTAGTTTCTTTGTATACTATATAGTACTGCATGCTTGTGTCTGGCAGCCAATTGTCAAACTGTTCAAAGGTATAAAACTAGGGATTATTAGGTTTCTTAATCTAAGTGGGCTAACTAATTGCCGCTGCCCGTTGAAAGTTATGGTAAATATTCTTTGGCTCTATAAAGACAGTAAACACCTTGTAATTACAAGACATTTCAGTTGTCTTACTATAAAATAACACATCAGCCAAGTCGAAATGTTTTTAAAACAAATTAACACCTTGCTGCAGTTTTTCTTAATAGCCAAACTCCACCCACTTCTTGCTTTATTTAAAGAAGCCAATCCAAGCTTGAGTCTAGAGAGAACAAAGCTAGCCACAGTCATTATGTTTAGTATAAAGTGCAGCTGTCATCTGTTAAAGCTAATTAGGAAAGGAAATGTAGCAAAGTTATCCTTGAGACATCAGCGGGGTCCTTTTTCAAGTTCTGAGCATGAGACAATCCACTATTTGATGGTGAATTACATGAAAAGAGGGCAAAATAAATAATGAAAGTATATTGCAAAGTATTTAAAAAAATATTTAAAAATGAAAAGGTGTTTACTGTCCCTATAAAGATCCAATACATTTTTTTTTTAATAAAAATAATAATCCACGTACCATAAACATGATGCCAAGATCAGTGCATTAATCAGGTCAGTTTTCAAGGGGGAAATTAACTTTTTTATTAATCATGAAACTGGACTCTTCTCGGTAGGTTGTGAAATTACAGTAAATTATATTGTATGGGTCATTCACAGTTTTCAATTAATCTAGCTGAATAAAACTTCAATTGGATTGAGCCTAGAAAAACAATTACAGCTAGGAATCATATATTGTCAGATTGAAGAAAACATTTCATGTTCTCTCATCTCAATTAATTCACCTTCAAATGATTTACTTGATAGGGAAAGTCAGTATTACATTACATAGGGATGTAATGATGCAAAATCACAGAATGCTCTTTAGTTCTAAATGTATATGAAGACATCAGATTTCATTTAGACTAAATAAATGTACTTGTTAGCTGTTACTTTCCTTCCCATTATGATAATATCTAAACTTGAAAGAGACTTGGTTAAATTGTAATGTCTTAAATTTGTTTGCAGTACATGGAGTTATATGACATCCCAATTTTCAAAATGGCTTCCTCACCCTTAAATAGGGAAGCTTAATTAAAAACAAAAAAAAAAACATTTATTACATAAAAACAACAAATAGATCATGTTTCTTGACAAATGTATGTTATCTTAACAAGGTTAGAAACCATTGCAAATCTATTAGGACTTCCTCATTATACTTAGTGTAGGTGAAACGTTTGTAAAACTAAAATAACACAGAGTAGCATCATAGAAGATATAGATAAATTACCAAAAAAAATACACAAAAACATCAATAAACATAATCTTAGGAACTATGAAAGTTGATTTGAGTTGAACACACATTTAAGTTGCATGAACTAGTTGTCTTACATTTTTTCTTACATTTTGCTTTTACATGTCACTAGTTAAAAAGTGACTTCTTTTACACACTGAGCCATTAACAATGCATATAAAAGTCTTATTCCAGAACTATCTTTTTCAATAGGAAAAAAGCAGGTACTTGTGTCCTCTCTGTGCTTTTTCCCCCCAGTGGATATATACGAATATTTTTTTTTCCTTTTGCATGTTGTTTTAGATTGTTTTAATGACTAAAGGTGGAGAGTATGTCTTGTCTTAATTATGTAGGGCAAAGAAGGAAACCAGAGAAAGTAGAGTGGATGTACTCTGTTGAATATAGTCCATTTGCTTGATCTGATGGCATTTGTACCCAAACCTGGTCATTCTCTTTAAGTTCTAGAACTGCACTGCCGGAAGCCTGATCCATGTATCCTTTTTTATATTCATCATAAGTGTAGGTTGCAGGTACATTGTTCTTATATAATGCCACCCAGACATTGGTGCCCTTGACATGAACATGATAGGCAAAGTAGTAAACTCCTGGCACTGTACATGTGAACATTCCTGTAGCAGGATTGTAACCATTATGTCCATTATACAAGGTTCTGTCAAATTTAATCGGCATTCCGGAGGGTGGAAATGGTGCTGTGAGTATAGCAGTGAATGCTGGGGCTATTTTTGCAGACAGTTCTCCAGTGCCAAACTGTGGCTTTCCAGGTTTACCATTTCCTAAGACTGCCCCTTCTACACCTCCTTCTGGCAAGTGAAGTCCAGCAATTCCCCCATCATTAAAGGTACCTGGTGGCCCTGGTGGGCCAGGTGGACCTGGCAGCCCTGGTTGCCCATTTAAACCAGGTACACCTTGAACCCCTGGTGGCCCAATTGGTCCAATGGGTCCTGGTGCACCATTGATTCCATTGCCAGGCATTCCTGGTAGGCCATGCTCCCCCTTCATTCCCTTAAGCCCCTGGGGCCCAATAGGTCCTGATGACCCCTGTAATCCGGGAATTCCTGCTGGGCCACGTGGTCCTGGTTGTCCTGGCATTCCTCCATCTCCCTTTGGCCCTATGCTTCCTAACTGACCTGGTGCACCAGGAAGCCCTATATGACCAACATCCCCTTTGGGGCCAGTTGGCCCTTGCAGACCTTGAGGACCTGGAAGTCCTCTCTCACCTGGTAGACCCGGCTTACCTGAAAAGCCATTGGGCCCTGAATTACCTGGGATTCCAGGTGCACCTGGTGCCCCATTGGGTCCAATGTCACCTTTCAAACCTGGCAGGCCATTTTTTCCAGGTAATCCCACTAATCCCGGGAGTCCTGGAGGGCCAATAACACCCTGTGGTCCTTGTTCCCCATGTTCCCCATCAATGCCTGGTTCACCCTTATCTCCTATTCCTCCTGGAACACCAGATGGCCCACGATCGCCTTTTAAGCCAGGAAGACCTGGTTTTCCATATCCTGGTGCCCCGGGTAACCCTGGTAGTCCTCTTATTCCTGGCTCACCTTTTGGTCCTAAAGGTCCCTGTAAACCAGGCAATCCATCTAAACCTGGTTTACCAATCCCATCAAACCCTGGTTTTCCTGGTGGACCCTGTGGGCCTGGGAGACCACCTACTCCAGGCACTCCAGGTGGACCCACATCTCCTTTGTCTCCTGGACCACCTGGTTGTCCATCAATTCCTGGTTTTCCATTACCGGCAGGGCCAGGTAGGCCAATTGGTCCTGGTGGCCCTCCAGCTCCTCTGACCCCAGGTAGCCCTGGTTTACCAAGGCCTGCCTCCCCCTTTATACCTTTATCACCCCTAACTCCAGGCTCTCCCTTAAACCCAGGCTCACCCCTTGGACCTGGTAAGCCTGGATTACCCTGAGTTCCAGGCTTTCCATTAGTAGAGATGCCTGATGGGCCAGGGATACCTGGTGTGCCTGGCATTCCTCTTGGTCCTTGATCCCCTCTCATTCCAGGCTCGCCTTTTATGCCAGGTTGTCCTTTGCCACCTGCTTTACCAGGCATTCCAGGTACACCTGGTTTGCCAATGCTAGCAAACCCAGGAGGGCCAGCAGGGCCAGGCTGCCCTTGTAGTCCAGGTTTCCCAACTCCTGGTTTCCCTGGTACTCCTGGTGGCCCAGAAGGTCCTCTAGGGCCAGGTTGTCCAGGTGGTCCTGGTTCTCCTTTTAGATCCATTGGTAGCATATCTGAAAAAGAGAATAATGCAAAATAAACATGATTGTGAGAAATACCCTATTTTGGTAAAAAAAGGACAAGAGTAAATTATTACACTCAGCAAAATAATCATTATTTTTGTAACTATCAGTGCTTAGAACAAAAAGAATACACATAGTAGTTTATGTTGGTCACTACTTTGTCCCAAATTTTGAAATGCATATCTTCTCAATCTAAACGTCATCATTAGATTCCTTAATATAGCCCCATGGGTTTTAATATCATTTGTATGCTGATGACACCCAAATCTACCTCTCTGCACCAGACCTATCTCCTTTCTTGCTAACGTGTGTCACTAACTGTCTTTCTCATATCTCATCCTGGTTGTCCTCTCTCTTCCTTAATCTACATCTCTTCAAAACTGAACTCCTTATTTTCCCCCTTCTTCCAAAATCTCCACCCCCAGCTTTCTATAACTGTTGATAACTCCATCATTACCCCTACTCAGCTATCCTGATGTCTTGGGATCACACTTGACTTAGATCTTTCTTTATGTATAGTAAGTTCCAAGACACATGGCTATTTACAGATTGAGAAAGTTTCCTTGAACTTCTTAAAATATCAAAAAAACCTACAAAAGGCCAGTGAGTTTCTCAATTAAAATTGGCACAGAGCATATTAAAGGACCACTCAATGCAGTAGAATTACATAATTAACAAGTACATAATAAAAAGACAATGCAATAGCACTTACTCTGAATTTTAAATAAGCATTAGATTTTTTTCTGACAAATTTATTTTTTCTCCAATTTTCCGGATCCCTGTATCATGTGACAGACATCAGCCAATCACAGACTAGTATAAGTATACCCTGTGAGCTTGTGCACATGCTCAGTAGGATCTTGTTCCCCAGAAAGAGTGAATGTAAAAATACTGTGCATAATTTGATAATGGAAGTAAACTGGAAAGTGTCATAAAAGTTTATTTTGACTTGAGTGTCCCTTTAAGAAACATTAATTAAAAAGAAACTCTTCTAGACAGTTTTTTTTGTTATAGGCATACATTGTTAATATTTTTTCATATGATAGTTGTTTACTTCATTAAGAAATTATTCTATGATACATAGTTAATTTTACAATTTAGGCACTTTGTCACATGCCTTATGACATCTTTTTAATTTATTTATAATTGACTTGCACAGAGCAGGAAATGGAGTAACAGTTTAAAAAAAAAAAAGTGTGTACCAGGTAGGAGATAGTTAACTACAGGGAGACCATTATTCATACGTATTTGAGCTTTTGGGCGTTGTTAAAGGGACATGAAACCCAACATTTTTCTTTCATGATTCAGATAGAGAATACAATTTTAAATAACTTTCTAATTTACTTCTATTATCTAATTTGTTTAATTCTCTTGGTATCATTTGTTGAAGGAGCAGCAATGCACCACTGGTTTTTAACTAAAGACATGGATGAGTCAATAACAATCTGTATATATATGCAGTGACCAATCAGCAGCTAGAACCTAGGTTCTTTGATGCTACTGAGCTTGCCAAGATAAACCTTTCAGCACAGGATAACAAGAGAAGGAAGCAAATTAAATAATAGAAGTAAATTGAAAAGCGGTTTAAAATTGCATTCTCTATCTGAATCATGAAATACATGTTTTGGGTTTCATGTCCCTTTAAGGTCTAAATTATTGTAAAGCTTTTCCCATTGATTCTGCCAAGAAAGTTTTGGACTATACCTTAAAACTGTCAAAATGATAAGATATTGTTTTAGTGCTAGGCAAAGGCAATAGTGGGTTATAGATAATGGACTACATTAAGACAAATGTTACGTTACTGAGGTCTGTGTTGGGGCACATTATCTTTCTTATATTTTTGTTACTAACATTCTTTAATATAAGATAAGCCAGGAGCTTTAGTTTTGTTTTTTTCGATTCGGATTGAGCTTACAATTTTTTTAAAAAAACAAAAAGCTTTCCATTTAACTTTTATTATCAAATTTAAAGGGATATGAAACCCCAAAATGTTCTTTTGTGATTTAGACAGAGCAGACCATTTTATAAACGTTTCCAATTTAATTCTATTATCAGATTTGCTTTGTTCCCATGATATTATGTGTTGAAGAGATACCTAGGTAGGCATCTGGAGCACTGCGTGGCAGGAAATAGTGCTGCTATATAGTGCTCTTGTAAATGGATAACATTCTTGTAAAACTGCTGTCATATAGTGCTTCAGAAATGGGCTGGCTCCTAAGCATACGGCCCTGCTTTTCAACAAAAGATACCAAAAGAACAAAGACAAATTGATAATAGAAGTAAATTAGAACGTTGTTTAACATCGCATGCTCTATCTGAATCACAAAAGAAAAATTTTGGGTTTCATGTCCATTTCATTTGTTTTATACTAAAATATTAAATCTGTGCAACGGTTTCTTATGCCTCGGTTTTGTTGTTTGGAACAGCTGTAGCAACACAACAGAAATGTCTTGTAATTATAAGGTATTTACTGTCCTTTAATATTACAAGTTGAACATTGCATTAAAAATGCATGTGATAATCAACTTCCCAATTAACTTCCATTATCAAATTTGCATTGTTCTCTTGGTATCCCTAGGTGAAAAGCATGCCAATGTAGGCTCTGGAGAATTATTTGGCATCAGGTTTGCAACAATGCTTTTAACAATGTTATACATCGATCAAACACTGCTGCCACCTAGTGCTCAGAAGTATTGCACTACTGGGGACCAGGAAAACCAGTGTTTCTTAAAGGGACACTGAACCCAGCATTTCGTGATTCAGATAGAGCATGACATTTTAAGCAACTTTCTAATTTACTCCCATTATCAAATTTTCATAATTCTCGTGGTATCTTTATTTGAAATGCAAGAATATAAGCTTATATGCCGGCCCATTTTTGGTGAACAACCTAGGTTGTCCTTGCTGATTGGTGGATAAATTCATCCACCAATCAAAAACTGCTGTCCAGAGTTCTGAACCAAGAAAAAAAGCTTAGATGCCTTTTTTTTCAAATAAAGATATCAAGAGAATCAAGAAACATTGATAATAGAATAGAATAGAAAGTTGCTTAAAATTGCATGCTCTATCTGAATCACAAAAGAAAAAAATTTGGGTTCAGTGTCCCTTTAACTCCAGTCATTAGGACCCTTAACAGGCCAGATATTGATTATATCTTAACTAGAGCACAGGTGAAATAATCAGCTGATCAGTAACCATGGTTACTAACCTGCTCTCACCCTTCAGCTGATTATTTCACCTGTGCTCTAAGATCTAATGAATATCTGGCCTGTACTGAAGTCTGAAGTTGAGAAACACTGAGCTAAACACATCACTAAGAAAAAGACAAGAGGCAGATATGTGCAGCCACCAATCAGCAAATAGCTCCCACCTCACCTAAGAATGTTTGAATGTTATAAACATAAATGATAAGGAAAGGGTTAACTGCACACATCATGAATCAAGCTTGTTAGGGTACTTTAACAATGTGCTATCAGTCACACAAGGAAGTCATCAGGAATCGTTTATACATTTTTAATGAAAGCTTTCATTTCCTATTGGCTGCATTTGTTGTTGTTTTTTTGTTTCCAGTCTGGTCAGGGAAAATACCATGGAAATACCTGTGTACCTTAAAGGCATTAACATGTTTAATAAAGCTGAATATAAGAAATGGACATAATCCAGAATTACCACATATGTAACAGGTATCAACAGAGTTTGCAAAGCAGTTGCTTAGAACTCCAAATGTAAACTGAGTTTAGAAAATTGTCAAACTGGTCCTCAAATTCCACTGCGGCCCTATGTATGGGAAAATATTTTTATACACTGTTCCTATTCGTTATCCCACCTTTTTGCCATTAAAAACACTAACTTTAAAGTTCCATGGCATTCTGTGTCAATAAAGAAAATACTGCTTTGAACTCATTCATCTCTACTTGTTTAGTTGAGTCTATTTAGCATGCAAAAGGTTAAGTTAAAAATATATAGGTTCATTTAAACTAACAGGAATGCATGTATGTGTGCAGCTGGTACAAAGGTATATAGTCTCACTGGCTGATAAGCAGAATTCCCACAGGTACATTGGTGGTGGATACCCAACAAGAATATAAACAAAAAATATGTATCTAATTATGCTGTAAAAAATTATGAATATGAATATCTGTGCAGACATTTCTTATGCCTCCGTTTTTTTTGTTGTTTGAATCAAATTTGTTTTTATTAAAATAAATTAGGCTTCAAGAATACATTAAT
Organism: Bombina bombina; assembly: GCF_027579735.1. NCBI lineage: Eukaryota > Metazoa > Chordata > Amphibia > Anura > Bombinatoridae > Bombina > Bombina bombina. The sequence goes on along the minus strand of NC_069501.1, from coordinate 540,030,418 downwards.
TTATTCAACTTTAGCTTTGCTTTTAAGGGACATTATATACTTAAAGCGATATAAAACCCCAAAATTTTCTTTTGTAATTCAGAGGGGCCGATTTACTATGCCCTGAATGGGGCCAACTCGCCCTGTTTCTGCGCAAGTCTTCAGGCTCGCCGGAAATAGGAGTTAAGAAGCAGCGGTCTTAAGACCGCTGCTCCTCAACTGGAAACCTGCCGCCTCTAAGCGGAGTACAGCAATCAACCCGATCGAATACGATCGTGTTGATTGACACCCCCTGCTAGCGGCCAATTGGCCATGAATCTGCAGGGGGCGGCATTGCACAAGCAGTTCACTAGAACTGCTTGTGCAATGCTGAATGCCGACAGCGTATGCTGTCCGCATTCAGCAATGTCTGCTGGACATGACGCTGCAGCGTATCATGTCCGCCAGACTTTGTTGAATCCGCCCCAGAGCATACAATTTTAAAAAGTTTCCATTTACTTCTATTATGGATAACATTCTTGCAAAACTGCTGCCATATAGTGCTTCAGAAATGGGCTGGGTCTTAAGCATACGTTCCTCCTTTTCCACAAAAGATACCAAGAGAACGAAGCAAAGTTCACAAATTAGAAAGTTGTTTAAAATTGCATGCTGAAGAAAATTGAGGTATAACCCAAGGCGCCTACCCTAAGGAGGCTAGGTGTATGAAAATGTAAAATCTAATTATAATTTAAACTCCAGTGTGGTCTAAAAAATGTTTTAATACATAAATAAAAATGTTTTGCAGATAAAACAAATATACATACAATGCTTCAAGTAAATATACAATGCTTCATGGATCCATGATAAATAACAGATAGAATAAAATCGAAATCGAATAAGATAAAACAATAAAATATAAAGGTAATACAATAGTGCTTGAGCAATAATATACAATACTATATTATACAATAGCAGCGAAAGAAATGATTGCGGACAATCTTGTTGTAAATTCTCTAATGGAATTCTAAGATGAATCAAATGTGAGGAGAAAAAAAGTTAAAAATATGTGAAAAAAACTCCTCAAAATAAAGTGTGTGGGTGAAAAAACTTCAAACTGCGATCCAAAAAAATTCAAATTTTTTTTTATATAATCCTAAAAAATATAATCCAAAAAAATATATATTCCACAAAAGTGTAGTCCAAACCTTGTATAAATCAAAAAGGTGTAAGATAGTGAAGTGAAAAGTCTGAAATGGTTCTAATTGTTCCAGTTGCTAAGTTTCCTAAATCCCAGTGAAAAGAGAATAAAAAATATAATAAAAAATATAATAAAAAAATATAATAAAAAACGTTGTGTCCAACTGTTCCAAAATCGATACAAATGTTGCAAATAAAAGTGTCGGCAATGTCTCAATAGAAATTGGTGTATAAAAATTGGTGTATAAAAAGATATAATGTCAGTATTCCATTATTCCTAAAGATCCTTATCTTCAAACAAAAAGGTCTTCAATCCAATAGAAAATGAGTGCAAAAACAAAAATAAAAAATGAAAAACAGAGAACAATAACCTGTGGAGAGAGAAGAAAAAAATATAGTGTAGATTGTCCTAAATGTTCAGCAAATAATGAAATAAGGCTTACCAGTGCTGGTCAACGCGTTTCGGCCCGTGCTAGGCCTTTCTCAAGACTCTTGAGAAAGGCCTAGCACGGGCCGAAACGCGTTGACCAGCACTGGTAAGCCTTATTTCATTATTTGCTGAACATTTAGGACAATCTACACTATATTTTTTTCTTCTCTCTCCACAGGTTATTGTTCTCTGTTTTTCATTTTTTATTTTTGTTTTTGCACTCATTTTCTATTGGATTGAAGACCTTTTTGTTTGAAGATAAGGATCTTTAGGAATAATGGAATACTGACATTATATCTTTTTATACACCAATTTTTATACACCAATTTCTATTGAGACATTGCGGACACTTTTATTTGCAACATTTGTATCGATTTTGGAACAGTTGGACACAACATTTTTTATTATATTTTTTTATTATATTTTTTTATTATATTTTTTATTATATTTTTTATTATATTTTTAATTCTCTTTTCACTGGGATTTAGGAAACTTAGCAACTGGAACAATTAGAACTATTTCAGACTTTTCACTTCACTATCTTACACCTTTTTGATTTATACAAGGTTTGGACTACACTTTTGTGGAATATATATTTTTTTGGATTATATTTTTTAGGATTATATAAAAAAAAATTTGAATTTTTTTGGATCGCAGTTTGAAGTTTTTTCACCCACACACTTTATTTTGAGGAGTTTTTTTCACATATTTTTAACTTTTTTCTCCTCACATTTGATTCATCTTAGAATTCCATTAGAGAATTTACAACAAGATTGTCCGCAATCATTTCTTTCGCTGCTATTGTATAATATAGTATTGTATATTATTGCTCAAGCACTATTGTATTACCTTTATATTTTATTGTTTTATCTTATTCGATTTCGATTTTATTCTATCTGTTATTTATCATGGATCCATGAAGCATTGTATATTTACTTGAAGCATTGTATGTATATTTGTTTTATCTGCAAAACATTTTTATTTATGTATTAAAACATTTTTTAGACCACACTGGAGTTTAAATTATAATTAGATTTTACATTTTCATACACCTAGCCTCCTTAGGGTAGGCGCCTTGGGTTATACCTCAATTTTCTTCTTGTACATTGGGTACCAGCTAGGATTACCCCTCCCCGGGCACATAGGTTGTTAATAGGCGCAGAGGTCAATCTTTTCTAATTTAAAATTGCATGCTCTATCTGAATCATGAAAGAAACATTTCATATCCCTTTAAAATGTAATTGCCTCTAAAGGCCTAGATTATAATTCAAGTGATACTGGTTTAGTGCAGATTTACATTGTGTTCAGCCTCATGCAATTTGTATTGCTTGATTTAGATTACGTGTCATTTGGTAAAAACCTAACCAAAGACTTATTTTGAGTACACCGGTAAATGAATGTGTCCCATAATGAGATGTGATAGAGTGCTAGGCACATTTACCTTAACCCCTTAATGATCACAATGCACCCTGTATGTCACTGGTCGTTAATCGTTTTTTCAGGACATAATAGCACAAGTCTAGCAAGAACACGCTATCAATGCTCTCCCTCCAGCAGGCTTTGTGGAATAGAGCAGTCTCAACGCTGGTGGCAAGACCGCGCTATAAAACAATCAAGTCCCAAAAAAAGGCCAGTGACATACAGGGTACGTCGCTGGTCCTTAAGGGGTTAATGTTACAAGTTGAGCGTTGAATGCCCAATGTACACGATAATCAGCTGGTAATATTGCTTTGTAAAAGCTGATGCAACTGTTGCCACTGGTAGCTACACTACCCACTAGCACTAAAGTCTACAGAACCCACCGTAATAAATACCTAAAATTTCAGACCCCAATTACATTTAACCCATAAACCACCACAATCCCCATCACAATACTCCCCCACAGATAAAAAAAAAACCTAAGACTTCCAAACTCCTTCCCTATGACCCGCTGGGAACACCCTAAATAATAAAAAAAGAAAATGTATATGTACAAAAAAGCACATGAAAAAAACAAACATTTTAACACTAAATACATTATATGCACCTCCCTTTGACCATGGATGATGCCATTATGCCAAGGCTACACTGCAGGTATCTGAAGGAGAGTTGCTGCACATGTGCAAACACAGGTAAGAACTGGAATGTAGAGAAAGATCATTTCAACATGGCGGCACGTATGACTAGAGGGAGGCGGGGAATAACCTCAATAATTTGCTTTTAAAATGTATTTACGGCCAGATTACAAGTGGAGCGGTATTTAACGATCCCACTCTCACGCTAACTCTGCTAGAAGTGCACGTTGAGTAGTGCTCATATTACAAGTTGAAAGTAAAAAGTTTTCGCTCGCATGCTAACCCGATGCACTGAGAAAGCCGAAGTTAGGATATCAAGCACACGTTAACGTATTGCTTCATATGGAGCAAAAAATATGGTATAGAACCTAACACCCTACTCAAGCAAACCCGATCATATATTCTCAAGTGGGCTAACCCAACATGAAAATATAAATATTTCACATTCCAATGTTCTTCACATAGCAGATTATGTTCTATTTATTCATAAATACATATTTCTACATATATCTGATGGTGTTTTGTACAATATATATCTATACCTATATTTATAAATAATTACAGTATATATAGGTATATATATATATATATATATATATATATATATATACAGATATATATATAGGAATATCTATTTAAAAAAATATTTAGAAAATATTCTGCTTTTTGCAGAACATTGGAATCTGAAATATTAACTGTAAATACGCAGTATAACACCATTAAATATGGATAATGCACAATATGCTTTAACATGCTTTCATCTACTTGACTGTAAAGGGCTCCAATGCACATATATATATATATATATATATATATATATATATACATATATATATAATTTTTTTTTTAATAATGTTTGTACCAGCTGACCCTAGGATATTAAGGCTATGGACAAGGGCCCACAATATTTAGTATAAATGTGGGTCCCAAGGTGCATGGAGGTTTAGAGAATAATATAAAGCTACACAGAGGTCCACAAGTAATCTTTATCCAGCAACCCCATATAAAGCCTATAAATTAAATAGATATAGGAACCGTCATTCCCCAAGGGATACTGGTAAATATTATATATTTAATTAACTCGTGATCATGTGCAAAAAAGATAATATACGAAAAGAAAAAACAACCACACATATAAAATTAAGCATATGCAATTCATTCATTACCCAAGAAACAGGGGTACCCAGAGTATGGATCATTAAGGCCGGCAAATAGACAATAAGATCTTCACATATGAGAAATTCACCGAAGCAAGTCTCCACATAGAATATTCTTGTAGTTAAACTGTCTCATGCAAATATACAGCAGCTGCATACAATTAAACAGCAACTAGGTATCCCCAAATTCACTCCTTCACTCCCTATGTGACCAAATAAGGTATATCTCAGCAGATTAACAGATGACCATTGTCGGGGGCTATAATATCGTTCATATCTCATCCAGAGTTTCGTCCCATACCTTTTCTCATAACCATAAAGAAAGTTGAACCATGCCAAACAGGGACAGATATACAGATCAATCCGGAACAACAGAAGAGAAGTTGCACAGCGCTATTCACATTCAGCGTCTGCTTCGTATTACCTGTTCTTGTGAGATGACTTTGTTCACCCCCTAGGCCATAACATTCCGCTTACCTTTCATAGGCATATAATAAAGCTGTCCACGGCTTACATAGGGAGACTTACAGTGGTTTCCTGGATGTGAATGCAAGTTAGAACGCTGTAATTCCAGACAGAGTGAAAATCTGCAAACAGCCGATACAGACTCTGCTACACGTGTTTCACCCTACGTCACTTGGGTTTTCCTCAGGCACAATCAATCGATAGCTATTGCATAGATTCAGACCTATATATTGTGTTTCCTACAGGTGAATTGATCATTGATTACTTTGTTGCACATCAAAACAAAAAAGTGTTTTTAATTGTTCCTAAACATTTAATTACAAATTTATAAATTTCTTCTAACCAGTATCCCTGATCAGTGGCTGAACATCGCTCCAATAGTGTTTTGCCATATCAAAAAACTAAAGCTAAAGTTCAATCCTAAATTGAATAACATAGTAACTATATTGTATAATATTACTAACATGCAATATTAACTTGCAAATTATGATTTTTTATATAAATTTGGTTACAATGTATTTTTCTACTAGACTTACATAAATAGAGGAGGTATATACATATAGGAATTATCCCTGGACATTTCTAACCCAGGTTGTACAAAGTCGACCTATCAGTAAGTAAGAAAGGGTGCATAGTTTAGTTCTTCATTGAACCCCTTAGGTTGTAATGAGTTGAGATTATAAATCCACTTACATTCAGATTTCAAAAGCAAATTATCCCAATCACCCCCTCTTTCTGTGATATCTATAAGCTCAAGGCCCATAAATTTTAGATCTAATGTACTGCTCTGATGAGCTTCATAGAAATGTCTCGTTACCCCACTATCCTTAATTTTTTCATTGAGGATATCTCTTCTGTGCTCCTTCATTCGCTCCTTGAACTCTCTATATGTTTTTCCCACATAGAGCCGGGGGCAAGAACAGTAGGCTACATATACCACACCCTCACTTCTGCATGTAACGTGGCTCTTGATCCTGTGTGGGTGGCCTGTTGTATCAATCATATATTGCCCTCTTGTTAGATGTTTGCAAATTTTGCACCTACCACATCTATGGCAACCATCCTTCATTTGGTGTTTGCCTAGCCAATTTGTCTTGCTTTTATAGTGACTATGAACCAATTTGTCTTTAAGGGACGGGGCACGTCTAGCTGTCATTAGTGGGTAATCTCCTACTATTTTGTGTAAATCTGTGTCTGTGGTAAGGACATTCCAATGTATTTTTAATACTTTTCTCAATTCTTCGCATTCTGAATTATAAGTGCTAATAAACCTCACTTCTGAACTTGATTGTTTATCAATTGATTCATACAATAATTTTTCATGTGTGATCTCACTAGCTCTTTTATAGCCCTTTTTAATTACTTTTTTCGAGTACCCTCTAGCTAGAAATCTTTCCCTCAAATCATTTGCATATTTCTTATATGTCAGTTCCTGAGAACAGTTTCTTTTCTGTCGCAAATATTGACCTATTGGTATAGAGTTAATTTGATGTGGGGGATGATGGCTTGATGCATCTAATAAAGTGTTAGCTGAGGTGCTCTTCCTAAATGTCTCTGTCACTAGTTTATCTTGTTGTCTTGATATTTTTAAATCTAAAAAAGAAAGTGAATCATAGCTCCATTCAAAAGTAAAATTTAAGTTCAAATCATTACAGTTTAATTGCTGCATACATTTATTTAAATCATCTGATGTGCCCTCCAATAATAGGAGGACATCATCGATATAGCGAATCCATAACGTTATTACCTTTTCAAATTTGCATGCTGCGTCCAAAATATTATCATTTTCCCATCTACCAAGGTAAAGACATGCATAAGTGGGTGCACAGCATGCACCCATTGCTGTGCCCCTTATTTGTCTATAATATTTCTCATCAAATTTAAAATAATTTCTATTGAGGACAAAATGCAGTAGATCAATGACAAATTGTGGGCCTCTCTGTTTAAGGATAGTCTTAATGGTGTCAATGCCTTTATTATGGGGGATGGATGAGTATAAAGCTTCTACATCAATCGACACTATTATTGTCTCTGGGGTATATATATATATATATATATATATATATATATATAATATAATATTTCTCATCAAATTTTAAATAATTTTTATTGAGGACAAAATGCAGTAGATCAATGACCAAATTGTGGGCCTCTCTGTTTAAGGATAGTCTTAATGGTGTCAATGCCTTTATTATGGGGGATGGATGAGTATAAAGCTTCTACGTCAAATCGACACTAGTATTGTCTCTGGGGTAATACTATATCATCCAATTTTCTCAGGACCTCAGTAGTGTCTTTGACGTAGGAAGGTAGAGAAGTGAGGTATGGTCTTAGGCACCAGTCCAAATATTTTGTTACACACTCAGTAAGTCCACCAATACCCGACACTATTGACGGTTCCTATATCTATTTAATTTATAGGCTTTATATGGGGTTGCTAGATAAGGATTACTTGTGGACCTCTGTGTAGCTTTATATACATATATATATTTAAATTTATATATATTTATATATATTATGTGTTTATATGTCTGTAAATACATATGTACACTTACACACATTTACATATATATATATATATATATATATATATATATATATATATATATATATATATATATATATATATATATATATACAGTTGTGCTCATAAGTTTACATACCCTGGCAGAATTTATGATTTCTTGGCCATTTTTCAGAGAATATGAATGATAACACAAAAACTTTTCTTTCACTCATGCTTAGGGTTTGGCTGAAGCCATTTATTATCAATCAACTCTGTTTACTCTTTTTAAATCATAATGACACCAGAAACAACCCAAATGACCCTGATCAAAAGTTTACATACCCTGGTGATTTTGGCCTGATAACATGCACACAAGTTGACACAAAGGGGTTTGAATGGCTATTAAAGGTAACCATCCTCACCTGTGATCTGTTTGCTTGTAATTAGTGTGTGTATAAAATGTCAATGAGTTTCTGGACTCCTGAGAGACCCTTACATCTTTTATCCAGTGCTGCACTGACGATTCTGGATTCTGGATTTAAGGGGTCTTCCGTAGGTTGGGAGGTAGTGATTACAAATATTTGGGTTAATAGAGGAGGGGGTTTATTGTTGGGGTTGCGGCAGAATTGTATAATATAATGGCTCAGATTACAATATTTGTACTCCACTCAGTAATACGAGCGCACGCAAATGTGCGCTGGTATTTCAAGTATGTAATGCATTGCCTTGAAGCTTTGTGCTCACTAGAGTACGCTTCAATAGGCTCCAATGAGAGCCTCGTTCTGATCCCGTTAGACAAGGCAAAGAACCTAGTTGTGTAGCGTTGGGCAGCAAATGTAAAATATATATATATATGAATATATACATATATATTTATGTGTTAATATGTGTATATTTACAGGGAACACATAGTTTCCATAGATCGTAATGTAAAGGCACTTTTCAGTGCCGTTTTTTTTCTAACACCCCACATCCCCTCACTTTAACCCCTTTGTCCAGTTACTTTAAAACAAAAAAAAAGATTATTTTTTTTTATAAAGAAACTGTACACTTTATTTGGGGGGCAATAGGGGGATTTTTTAAAATTAACCACAGGTCTTACCTCTGGTTAATTGCACTTAGTGCAAAGTGCTACCATGAGCTCACAGTAGCATTAACCAGCCACATGGCTCGTTATTTAGCATGCGCCAATAAATGCGGCAGAAAATTTGCCCCTTTACGGGCTCACGTTAAATTAGCGCTCAACTTGTAATCTAGCTCAATATGTTTTTAGTTAAAGACATATTTTTAGTTACAAAAGACAGAGTTATGTTCTATAACTAGATGAACAGGTATACAAATAATCTTGCCTGTATGGGACATGGAAATAAAGTAATATAAATAAACCTCAGAATTCTATTTTAAATGGCGTTAAGCTACACAGGTAACAAACTCAAGATGAGAAGTAGTCTGAAACATTCCTCTACACTCTGAGTGCAACCACTCTTAGACTCCTTGGTACATATAAGGTAAAAGCTATTAGCAGAAGATATATTAAGGCAGCATGATATAGCTGTATAAAATGTGAGGCTAGGTACACCCCTACTTCATGTCAATCATAAACCAAACACTAAAGTAGATGCACCAAGCGGGTATATAGGACGAGGTAGCTAATCATATTGCAACAGCTGTTTTTAAAGGTGTGTTGTCTTGAGTACTATGTCTGGTTTAAAGGGACATGAAAACAATTTTTTTTCATGATTCAGATGGAACATACAATTCTTCTTTTATCAAATTTGCATAATTCTCATAGTGTATTTTGTTAAAGGAGCAGCAACACATTACTGAGAGGTAGCTGAACATATCTGGTAAGCCAAGGACAAGTGGCATATATGTGTAGCCATAAATTATCAGCTAGCTCCCAGTAGTGCATTGCTCCTCTGGCCTACGTTTACTCTTCTACAAAAGATACCAAGAAAATGAAGCAAAGTAGAAAAGGGAAGTAATTTGAAAGCTGTTCAAAATATCTGAATCATTAATCCTGCAAAGAAAGTAAAATATGTTCTTGAGGAAAAAAAATCTAGCTAAATAGAGGCTATGATGGTTGTCATAAAATTACAGGAACCTCTCCATACTAAGTCTTATATATTACTATACGTAACCTACCGTAACCCCAATCCAATGTATATACACATCATGTGGTACATAGCCCACCATACTGCATAATGTGTATATATACAATATATATATATATATATATATATATATATATATATAAATATATATATATATATATATATATATATGTACGTACGACCTTAACGGAACATGAAGCACAATTTTTTTTCTTTCTTTAATTAGATAGAGAATGCAATTTTTAAACAACTTTCTAATTTACTTCTAATATATAATTTGCTTAAGTCTTTTGGTCCTTTTTGTGGAATAAGCAGCAATGCACTACTGAGAGCTATCTGAAAGCCAATGAAAAGGGAAATAAATATGCAGCCACCAAGAGAACAACACAAATTAGATAATAAAAGTAAATTGGAAAGTTGTTTAATATCACATGATCTATCTAAATCCTGAAAGAAAAAAAATGTGATTTTTATGTCCCTTTAAAGGGACAGTAAAGTAATTATTAGACATTCATGATTTAGACAGAATCTACAATTTTAAACAACTTTCCAATTTACTTGTATTATTTAACCCCTTAATGACCAGACCCTTTTTCAATTTTCTTACCCTTAATGACAAAGGCTATTTTTACATTTCTGCTGTGTTTGTGTTTAGCTGTAATTTTACTCTTACACATTTACTGTACCCACACATATTATATACCGTTTTTCTCGCCATTAAATGGACTTTCTAAAGATACCATTATTTTCATCATATCTTATAATTTCCTATAAAAAAAATATAAAATATGAGGAAAAAATTGAAAAAAAACACACTTTTTCTAACTTTGACTCCCAAAATCTGTTACACATCTACAATCACCAAAAAACACCTATGCTAAATAGTTTCTAAATTTTGTCCTGAGTTTAGAAATACCCAATGTTTACATGTTCTTTGCTTTTTTTGCAATTTATAGGGCCATAAATACAAGTAGCACTTTGCTATTTCCAAACCCCTTTTTTTCAAAATTAGCGCTAGTTACATTGGAACCCTGATATCTGTCAGGAAAACCTGAATATCCCTTGACATGTATATATTTTTTTTTAGAAGACAACCCAAAGTATTGATCTAGGCCCATTTTGGTATATTTCATGCCACCATTTCACCGCCAAATGTCATCAAATAAAATAAAAAAGTTCACTTTTTCACAAATTTTGTCACAAACTTTAGGTTTCCCACTGAAATTATTTACAAACAGCTTCTGCAATTAAGGCACAAATGGTTGTAAATGCTTCTTTGGGATCCCCTTTGTTCAGAAATAGCAGACTTATATGGCTTTGGGGTTGCTTTTTGGTAATTAGAAGGCAGCTAAATGCTGCTGCGCACCACACGTAAATTATGCCCAGCAGTGAAGGGGTTAATTAGGTAGGTTGTAGGGAGCTTGCATGGTTAATTTTAGCTTTAGGGTAGTGTAGTAGACAACCCCAAGTATTGATCTAGGCCCATTTTGATATATTTTATGCCACTATTTCACCGCCAAATGCGAGCAAACAATTAAAAAAAAATTCATTTTTCACAATTTTAGGTTTCTCACTGAAAGTATTTACAAACAGCTTGTGCTATTATGGCACAAATTGTTGTAAAAGCTTCTTTGGGATCCCCTTTGTTCAGAAATAGCAGACATATATGGCTTTGGCATTGCTTTTTGGTAATTAGAAGGCCGCTAAATGCTGCTGCGCACCACACGTAAATTATGCCCAGCAGTGAAGGGGTTAATTAGGTAGGTTGTAGGGAGCTTGCAGGGTTAATTTTAGCTTTAGGGTAGAGATCAGCCTCCCACCTGACACATCCCACCCCCTGATCCCTCCCAAACAGCTCTCTTCCCTCCCCCACCCCACAATTGTCCACGCCATCTTAAGTACTGGCAGAAAGTCTGCCAGTACTAAATAAAAGGAGTTTTTCTTTTTTTTTAATAAAAAAAAATAAAATGTTTTAGCTGTGATGGACCCCTGCCTTAGCCCCAACCTCCATGATCCCCCCCCAGCTCTCTAACACTCTCCCCTACCTATTTGCCGCCATCTTGGGTACTGGCAGCTGTCTGCCAGTACCCAATTTGCCCCCAAAAACAAAAGTATCTTTTTCTCTTTTTGCAATTATTAATATTTTCTGTAGTGTAGCAGCCCCCCACAATACCCCAACCCCCTCCCCCTCCCAGATCCTTATATATTTATATTTTTAAAATCTTTTTTCCCCCCTCTTCCCTCCTCATTGGTGTCAGTGGCCAGCTAATCGCGCACGCGCACGCGCGCCCCCGCACGCTCCCGGCACCCGGCGTGCACATTGCACTTACAGGAACCGGATGCTGGGTAGCGATGGGCCGCCCACCCGCCTCCCTGTTATGCTCCCACCCACCAACGAACCGGCACCATCGCTACCGGTGCAGAGAGGGCCACAGAGTGGCTCTCTCTGCATCGGAGTCTTCTAAAAAGGTATTGCAGGATGCCTCCATATGGAGGCATCACTGCAATACCCTGAGAGCTGCTGGAAGCAATTGCGATCGCTTCCAGCACTCTCTTAGACAACTGACGTACCAGGTACGCCTATTGTCATTAACTGGTTGTTAATGCATGACGTACCTGGTACGTCAGTTGTCATTAAGGGGTTAATTTGCTTACTTCTCTTGTTATCATTGGCTGAAAGATTTATCTAGGTAAGCTCAGGAGCAGCAAAGAACCTAGGTTCTAGCTGCCTATTGGTGGCAGCATATATATATATATATATACTGATTGTCATTGGCTCACCCAAGTGTGTAGTTAGAAACTAGTAGTGCATTGCTACTCCTTCAACAAATGATACTAAGAGAATGAAACAAATTTGATAATAGAACTAAATTGAAAAGTTGTTTTAAATTGTATGTTCTACCTAAATCATGAAATAAAAATTTTGGGTTTCATGTCCCTTTAAGGAAGCTCCAGCAATCTCAATTTTCAAGTAACAACTGAGAATTGCTCCTCCAGGGCTGCAAGCATCTGCCTTCATATGGTAACAGAGGACTATCGGTGCTCTGTTACCATATGAGTGCAGATTGCCAGATCATTATAAACAGTGACATGGTCTGTGTCACTGTCTGTAACAATCTCCTTCAGTGCCGGTGGGAGTGAAGGAGGGTGGCAGGTGGGCAGCACAGAGTAGGAAGAAGGAGGGAGTGGGAGGGGCTCTATATTACAGAAAATAATTTGAAGGGAGAGCAAAGGAAGGGACGCTATACTGCAGAAAAATATTGGGAATCAGCTACCAGTAACTCAGATGGTGGACAAAATTGGGATGGTTAGAAATCTGTTTGGGAGGGAGGGATCAGAAATGTGGAAGGGTAAGGGGGATCCTACACTGCAAAAAATCATTAAATAAATAAAATGTATTTAAAAACAAAACAAAAACAACCCTAATGGGTGTGGGGGAGAGCTGTTTGAAAGGGATCATGGAGGTGGGAAGTGTCAGGTGGGAGGGTAATCCCTACATTAAAATACTATTACCTAGCTAACTAATTAACCACTTCACTTTCAGGAATCTTCAGAAGTGTGATGCACAGTTGCCATTAATGGCCTTCTAATTGCCAAAAACTAATTAAAGAGTCATGCATGTCTGCTATTTCTGAACAGGAGGGACCCCAAATAATCTGTTACAACCATTTTGAGTGATAGCAAAAATGGCCAAGTTTTTCTCTGAAAGTCCTGGTAGTGAAGAGGTTAAAAATACCTGACTAAAGCAGTAAAATTTCAACTTGGTTTCTAGATAAAGATCAAGTTCTATGAAGGCCTCAATATCTTTATATACCACTGAAACCCACGGGTATAATAATGAATGAATGAATGAATTAATTAATTAATTAATTAATTAAAAAGAAAAAAAGAAAGTGTTAAGGATAAGTAGGGTTTACTCTTAAAATAGGTTGTCTCATTCTAGAGTAATGGGATTTATAAGGAAAAAAGCATAGGACACTCAACCTTTGCCATGATTCTTAAAGAGCCATTATAGTTGAAAACTTACATGCTCTTATTCGTTATTTCATTTTTAGACTAGCAACACTGCAGCTCTGTATGTTGAGCCCCCATAACTAGGTTAAACTCTTAATAGAAGTAGCGCTTAGGACCCACAGAGCACTGCAGGTCCTGAGCGGGAACTCATGCTGACCCAATTAGCAGCACAACCCATCTGTGTAACTAGCACTGCTTATTGAATCAGCAGCAGTTTTGTGTACCAAGCGGTACTTATACTATGTGTTAAAACCCTTGCTGGGGTTAAACACATAGAGGTGTAGGGTAGCTTAAAATTCCATGTTGCCAATGTCTACCTTTAATAGGGCTCCACAATCCACATCTGGGGACCATCTTGTGTCTCCACTACAACCAGATCTCCACACTAAACAAAATGATCTGAAACAGTCTTGTATAGTTTGGCATAAAACTTGTCAAGGAGCTCCTACTTACTCTGTTCAAAGCCACTCTACCAGATTCCCATTAGTTTGCTGCAAAGTGTTCTGGATCAGCTACAGTAGGTCAATAAGCTCAACAAGGGTGTACCAGATATCTCGCCCTTAGCGGACAAACCACATAGGGGGTTAGGTCATGTCCACCATAAGTCAGTTGTGGGCCTCAGATCTCTGGAACACTGGGGTTGAAGTCACTTAAAACAGACAATTTAAATTGTACTATAGGAAAATCCTAATAAAATTCTGTAGAATTAGTAGACTTGTGCATGATCGAAAAATTTGTTTAGGTTCGGTTCGGATCGATTCAGATTTTTTCGAATTTCGGTTCGGATCGATTCGAATTTGGAAAAATTCTAATGAATTTGTTTCAGATTCGAATAAATTCGGCTGGATTCGGTTCAGTTTGGAATTTCGGTATGTGTTAGGTGGGATGTGCTGTGTATTAGACTAGTATTATGTACTGTATATTAGGTGTAACCCATAGCAGAGTGATATAACCTAATATACTGTACAATACTAGTGTAATCCATGGCCATCCGAATTTACCGAATAAATCCGAACTAATTCGGATTTATTCGGTAGATTCGGTACTACCGTAATTCGGAAATTCGAATAGATCCGAATCTCCGAATTTCACAAATTTGTCCGAATTTCGATTCGGAACGAATCGAACCGCACATGTTTAAGAATTAGTGCATGTATGCTTCTGCTGATATTTGTCTATAAGTTGAATCAGTTTGTATAGCCTATGTCACAACCCAACATGGCCGCAGCCCAGAAATTTCCCTTTCATGATTTTTAATGTTTGAGATATCTATCTATATATATACATATATATATATATATATATATATATATATATATATATATATATATATATATATATATATAATGATATTACTGTCAATTTAAAACCCAAGATTATTATATCCTTTATTGTTATTATTATTATCAGGTATTTGAAGAGCGCCAACAGATTCCGCAGCGCTAATTTAATATTGTTAATATTAGTTAATATTGTATTAATCTTTATTTTTAAAGCACAAACAATTTCCATAGGATTATACACTGCGGCCTTGGAAAAGTGAATTAGAGACTAATGTTAAAACATTTCTACGAACAGTCTACATCCTTCCTGTACATCAAGGCTATTAAGACAGACATATTATGACAGGCATGTTTGTAGTGTGGATACCCATAAAAGGATAAAAACCTTTCTCCACTTTAAACTTCCATTTATTCTACAAATAAACACCACTCCACACATCCACATATGTGAAGGATTTGAATATAATTGCCAAATATAATGTGATTTCAGAAGGGTTGCTGCTTTAAATTCCCATACAGAATTGAGCAAAGAGACAGACATAGCAATGCTTCACCCTGGGAACATTTAAACAGACAACTTGTGATGGGAATGTAACATTATATAAACGCTGTAATTTGAGCGGCAATTCACAATGTTATTTTTCTCATTTTTCGGATTCCACACCCCTCTATTATTTGCAGATTAAGAGATGCATGAAAAAAATAAAATGGAATTTCCTCTGCATTTTTGGGAATATAAAAATACAGGAAATATACTTTATTTGCTTATTAAAGAGAATATTTGAGAACTAACTATAAAATAAATAGTGAATTAAGCAGAATTCAATTCTGTGGAGAAAATAATGTTTGTGATTGCAATGCCAGTGAAATACTGTATGCTTGAATTCATTGGTATATAAATATGACTAACTCAGAGAGTTTGGACAAAGTTATGTATATCCATGAGCTTGTTGAGTCTGAGTTACTGTAAATATACAGAGGGGAAAGATAAAACAAATATACAGATGATTTGCGAAAAACATTTTAAATACAAACTGGCTAATGATATGGTTTTTTGCCATTTTTTGTATTTGATTGACTTCTCACAAACGCAATATTCTATGACTGAACCATAGATGAAATGTGTAGCATTTCTATATAGGGCCTGTATGTTTACTTATTTTATTATTTATTTGTCTATACTGGGTCTGGGCCTTGAGTTTCACTCTCTCACGCGCTTCAATAAAGTGGTGGTACTGGTGAACTTCACCAGATTCCTGTCTGTCTCTCTGCACTCCTTTTTGCAGCCTTTCAACCTATCCCTAGGTGCAGTGCTGTGAGCCTATGAGATAGGATGGCATGCTGTCTATAAAGAGGAGTGCTGCAGAATTAGTCAAGAGGGTCTACGCTCACAAGGTAAGTGTATTCATGGGATAGACATTTGTTTTTACATATATTGAAATTAAATGTAGTGCAGGGGGTGATGCAGATGATCTGAGAGTTCTGTTTTAGTCACATATATGGTAAAAATTGGTGCAATCGCCAATGAGTCTGGTCTGAGGACTATTCTAGATAAATACCTAGCAAAAGGTGGAAAAGCCTTGGTATATATCTGGGACATGGACAATGTGTGTGATCCGAGACCTTTTTTGGTCCCCTACCTAAGCACAGGAAACAATGCATCTGGTCTGAGCTTTGTTTTGAACACAAATGTCCCATAAGATGGTGCATGGGCAGTATTACCTGGTCTGAGGTCTGTTTTGCACATATATTTGTAATAATAAATTGCATAGTGCAATTTCTCTTGTAAGAGGTCTATTGTGGGCAGGTATCTGCCATAAAAAGTTAGGGAACCCTGAATCTCAATTAAGGTCTATTCTGGTTAGAAACTAGCATGAAGGAATTCAGAGGACAATGCATCTGGTTTCAATTTTGATCTGGACATATATCTGACATGAGAGGAAGCAGAGGGCGGGCATGATCAAGGCTAACCTGAGCACCTACCTGTTATAAGGGGCTCTATGAGGCAAAACATCTGTTCTGAGGTATAAGCTGTTCTCAAATCTTCAATAACAGCTGCAATGTGTATCTTATCTCTCTCCCACAGTGGATTTATATAGAAATTAAAAGTTTCAAAATAATTTGCAGACCTTTTGAGGATCCAGGAATATATAATATGGTGCCTATTGATATTGTTTGTCCATAACTTGCTTAGGACCTCAAATATTTTAGACGAATCACTAACAAACCAATGCCCTACATAAAATAAAAAAATAATTAACAAACACAAATTACTGGGTCGTAAATTAAGTAAATAAGTACTCATTAGTCTTGGAATTTTACATATCCCCTCATATGTCGGGTTCTTTCTAATATTTCTGCATATATGATGTTAAAGAGATATGAAACCCAAACATGTTATCAGACAGAGCATAACATTTTAAACCTTTTTTTAAATATACTTCTATTATCAAATTTGCTTTGTTCCCATGATATTGTGTGTTGAAGAGATATCTAGGTAGACGTTTAGAGCACTATATGGCAGGAAATAGTTCTGCTATCTTGTGCTCTTGTATATGGAAAACATGCTTGCAAAGCTGCTGCAATATAGTGCCCCAGAAATGGGCTGGCTCCTAAGCATACATCCCAACAAAATATACCAAGAAAGTTTTTTAAAATCACATGCTCTATCGGAATCGTGAAAGACATTTTTTTTTATTTCATATCCCTTTAAATGTTGTCATTGTTCAATTAAATTGTAATTTATGAAAAAAGACAAGTTACAATTTGTGACAGGGTGCCCATTTACTCAAGGTAGGCTTGTGAGCTTTTGCTCTAAACCACATAATATAGGGAACGGTTGTAACAAACGGAGGTGCAAAGATGTAACTACAAATTGTATTTTTAGCGAGGCACGTGCCACAGAAGGAGGCATGAAATTATCAGAATATATGTAAAGGTGTTTAAAGCTTTATGCAGAAAAAACAAACAATGTCTAACCTAAAAAAGTTTTAGGCTTCTGTGGATTGTGTTGAACATAGCTTCTTTCTACTTGGCCTCAAACATCTTTTCCTTCCCTGTAGATTGCTCCTGACAAACTGCTGTCCGTTCCTTACTTGGCAGGTCTACTCACAAGCAGCTTCAAAGTTCATTCACAACACACTTAATACTATGGGCTAGATTTATTAAAGCTGAGGCGGACAGGGGCGCATATACGCGCCCCTGTACGCCTCAGCTCGCCTGTGGTGGGGCGAAATTACCCGCAGGTATTCGCCATTGCACACAAGTGCAATTTTGTGCTCGCGTGCAATCCCGCCCCCTGCCCACGCACAGCCAATCAAGCGCGGGCAGGAGCTGTCAATCTCCTCGGTCTGACTAGACCGAGGAGATTGAATTTCGCCACCTTAGAGGTGGCGAAGAGGTTAGGGAAGCGGCGGTCTGGTGACCGCTGCTTGATAAATTACGGCGAGCAAGTTCTTGTGAGAACTTGCAGCCATAGGGCTTTAATAAATCTAGCCCTATGAACACACTAAAGCCACCATATCATCTGCGCTGGTTTATCAAACAATTTCAGATAGATCCATAACTTAAAGCAACAGTAAAGTCAACATTAAACTTTAATGATTCAGATACAGCACATGATTTTAAACAACTTCCCAATTTACTTCTATTATGAAATTAGCTTCATTCTCTTGGTATCCTTTGTAGAAAAGGCCTGTTCTTTAGCAGGGCGAGAGACATCTGCTGACGGCCCCACGGTTTGGGGGACCCCACACTTTAAGGGGTGAGGGTATGAGAAGCTACAATTTACATCCTATATTTAATTTATGAAGTGTTTATGGCATCAGCAAGTGTAATATATAGTATTATTTTTTTTTTAGGACACTCTAAATGTTAGGACAGGTGTGGGCCATAGAGGGGCAGGACATAAAGGGGATGGAAATAAGGGGGAAGGGTTGAGGGGCCCCACAAATTTGTCTTGACCAGGGCCCCACAAATGCTAATGGTGGCTCTGGTTGAAGAGTAGGCTCAGAAGCAACAATGCACTACTGTGAGTTAGATGATGATTGGTGGTTACACACATATGCCTCTTGTCATTGGCTCACCCAATATATCCAGCTAGATACCAGTAGTAGTGCATTGTTGCAGAAGTTGACTTTAACAAGATGTTTAACCCTTTGTCATGGGTTAAACACATAGTTACATGCAAGCAATGATGCAATAAAAAAATGCTCTACATACATTATAGCATTTTCATTTTGCATTTGTGTCCCTTTAATTATAAAATATTTTGCAATCCTGATATGAGTGAAGCCTTTTCACAGCAAGACAAGCAAATGTGAAACATTCTCAAATAAATGCATAAAAATCCTAACATTCCTAATAATGCTTAAGATGACAGGTAAATATGACTAGACATAACTTTCCATTTATCTAGGATTTTTAGCATACTTATCATGAAAGGTTTCAATGAGAAATCAGTAGTTCCTTGGTATGTGTGTTGTACAGTATCAGGTGCTACTAGCTAGGCCTCACGTTCTTTTAGGAAAATCAAAGATGTTGAAAGGTCCCAATCTTTACTCAGTGTAATGTGCAAATTGCCACTTTAACTCCTATATTAAATGTATTTATAATTTATAGAGACATTCATTAAATTTATATATGTGCATACATATATACAGATATCCAAAAAAAAGTGCTAGCCCATTGTCTTTTTATAATGCTTTTAATATTCTACTCTATTTAATTGCTCTTAAAGGGACATTAAACACTTTTTTTGTCAAAATTAAAGTTTAATTATTCAGATAGAGCGTGTAGGTTATATTAAGGACTTAATATGTTGTGTATACAATTTTAAATAACATTCAAATTCACTTCTGTTATCAAAGTTGCTACATTCTCTTGGTATCCTTTGGTGAAGGAGCAGCAATGCACTACTAGGAGCTAGCTGGACACTTCGGGTGACAAGAGGCATATTTGTGCAGCCACCAATCAGCAGCTAGCTCGCAGTACTGCATTGCTGTTCCTAAGCCTACCTACCTATGCTTTTCATTAAATTAATTGTCTTTACTGTCCCTTTAAGGCAAATCTCTTCAACCCCTATGCTATCCTATGGATCTCACGCTAAAATTTAGCAAGCGACCTCACACTTTTGTAAATCAATCTGAAGATATATATATATATATATATTAAATCTGCGTAAGTAAAACTGTTTATGGGCTTAGAAATGAAATTACACCCCACCCAATTAATCCATTTAAAGTTTTTTTTTGTTCTCATTATTTTTTGAACATGGTGTTTAGAAATGGGCGATATTTTTACTGGCTCAGGTGAAATACATCGCAAGCACATTCTGCAGCTCTATACCTCTCTCTGCTCTATCCAAACAAAATACTCACTAAGCCAAGCTGATCTGTACGTCACCCCAAATGCGCATAACATCACCTACACCAATGAGTCCTAAGAGAAGCATCAGGAGATCTTTGGCTGTGTTATACATTGGCACACCCTTCTCTTCCCTTAAAATAAATGTCCTGTCAAGGATATGTTTCCAGAAATGTTCTCTCTCATCAGTATTAATCTGGGTGCATTCTTTTGATGATATATGTGTTTTAGACCTTTCAACAAGAAAAAAAACCCACTGAAAATATAATCTTGTATATCTGAAGTATTAAACAAATTGCTATAACCTGTACTTACCACGGTTTCCCTAACAATAAAAAATAATAGCCCTGTTTTAGGATGAGGTTAAAGGGACAGGACACCCAATATTGTTCTTTCGTGATTCAGACAGAGCATGCAATTTAACACTTTACAATTTCATTCGATTTTCTTATTTTCTGAATTCTCTTGCTATCTTTTGTTGAAAATAATACCTAGGTAGACTCAGGAATGGCGAGCTAACTGCTGATTGGTGGCACTACATATATCCCTCTTGCTATTGGCTCAAGATGTGTTCAGCTAGCTCCCAGCAGTGCATTGCTGCTCCATTAACAAAGGATACTAAGCAAGCAAAGCAAATTTGATAATAAAAGTTAATTGGAAAGTTTTTTTTTTTTTTTTAAATTGTACATACTAGCAAAATCATGAAAGAAAATTTTGGGTTTCATATCCCTTTAAATAATAAAATATATGTCATTTGTCCCATATTTTGCTGGACTGTTCCATTTTCGACCTAAGTCACTTTATAAAAGAACTATTGTTTTTTAAACGGATTCATTAAATATGTATGGAATTGACGTAACACTCTATAATACTAACAGCGCAGATGACATACTTAAAGGATCAGTCAACACAGTAGATTTGCATAATAAACAAATATGAGATAACAAGACAATGCAATATCACTTACTCTGAACTTCAAATGAGTAGTAGATTTTTTTTCTGACAATTTTAAGTTATTCCTTTTTCCACTCCCCCCTGTACCATGTGACAGCCATCAGCCAATCACAAATGCATACACGTACCATGTGACAGCCATCATTTATTCACAAAGGCATACACACTTACTCTTGCACATGCTCAGTCAGAGCTGGTGACTCAAAAAGTGTAAATATAAAAAGACTGTGCACATTTTGTTAATGGGAGTAAATTGGAAAGTTGTTTAAAATGGCATGCTCTATCTGAATCATGAAAGTTTAATTTTGATTGAGTTTCCCTTTAAAGAGATGGAAAAGTGTAAAAAGAAAATGCTCAGTGTCTTGTATTATCGCACTGTTGTTTGTATATAACTATGTATTTAATCTCTGCAAAAGGTTTAAAGACATATTTGAAGTCAGCTCCAGAGCAGCAATGCACTGCTGTAACCTAGCGGAACACATCCAATGACAAAATTCACATGTGTGTGTTACCACAAATCACCAGCTAGCTCCCAGTAAGACATTGCTGCTTCTAATCTAGTTATGTTTTACAACAAATGATAACAAAGAAAAAAAACTTTCCTCAAAAATGTTCTGTCACTCATGTGCAAGGGCACTATATAAATATGCAGATAAAATGTTATTTTGCCCGAAAAAAGTAAATGCGAAGTCTAAAATTAAACTATTATAGCTGAATCATTTGTGTATGTCCAATTGATGCTCATTGGCTGATGGATATGTTCTACTACTTCTCATTGGTTGATAGGTATATCTCACTAATCTTCAGAGGCTGATAGGTGTTAATGCTGCTGCTTGTGCCTATCAATAAGCATTAATAAAAAAAAAAAAGAAACTATTGGCCAATGAGAATAAGCTGTAAGTACAGTACTGATAATGCTGTACTGATTTTTAATTTACATTTAAACAGCTTTTATTTTACAATTTAGGGGGGAAAACGTTTATAAATATGCTGCTTTTCCACACTGATGATAGAAGACTTTTTTTCAGTTTGCTGCCTTTTTTACAAAAAACACAAAACTATTATTATGATATAGATTTCCAGGCCACATTGGTTTAGGGCTCCCTTTTCTAAGCCATTCCATGAAAACAGTAAAACTGTAGACTTGTCAAATTGCACTGGGGAAATGAAGGTGGCGTGAAGGCACTTGAAAAGTACAGCATGACCCAGTTTTTTTTTAATGAATTGCAGTTACTTTGAATTTAAAAACAACTACAAATCCATTCAAAGTAATTAGCAAAAGGTTTTCTTAAAGATTAGAATGGGGTCCTTGGTGTCTGAATCTTTATCCATGAGCTAATAGGTCTTTAGGTTTCCGAATCCTTTCTTCTTATTATTATTATCATCATTATCAACTAGTGGAAGCTCAAGTTAAAGGGACAGTATACACTCATTTTCATATAACTGCATGTAATAGACACTACTATAAAGAATAAGATGCACAGATACTGATATAAAAATCCAGTATAAAACTGTTTTAAAACTTACTTAGAAGTTCTAAGTTTAGCTCTGTTGAAAAGGTGGCTGGAAAGCCCACTGCCAGTGGGAAATAAGACACTCCCCCCTCCCCCTTCTTTTACATATGAAAAGACCCTTTACACAAACAGGAGCAAGCTGGAGAAGGTAGCTGACGGTATTCACATAAAACTTTGGGGCTTGGTTAGGAGTCTGAAAATCAGAGCAATGTTATTTAAAAATAAGCAAAACTATACATTTTTAAAAAAAGAAAACTTTATGGGCTATATAAATAGATCATCTACAAAACATTTATGCAAATAAAAAATGAGTGTATAATGTCCCTTTAAAGGAAGCTGTATTCAGAAAGTTATATCATCTATATGAAAGTATTTCAAATTGTCGAGACTTTTATTGCTGGAATAAATATGTAAAAGTAATTTAAATTTAAACTAATTTACCAATATCACTTGAGCCCTTCATACTAATGCTCAATGACCTTTATTAGGAAGAAAATAAGGTTTAGTAGGAAGTGACTATCAGCAGTAACTTAAAGAGACACTGAACCCAATTTTTTTCTTTTCTGATTCAGATGACCAGTCAACACAGTCGATTTGCATAATCAACAAATGCAAGATAACAAGACAATGCAATAGCACTTCGTCTGAACTTCAAATGAGTAGTAGATTTTTTTTTTGACAATTTTAAAACTTATGTCTTTTTCCACTCCCCCTGTACCATGTGACAGCCATCAGCCAATCACAAATGCATACACGTACCATGTGACAGCCATCAGCCATTTACAAATGCATACACACTTATTCTTGCACATGCTCAGTAGGAGCTGGTGACTCAAATTTTAAATATAAAAAGATTGTGCACATTTAGCTAATGGAAGTAAATTGGAAAGTTGTTTAAAATGTCATGCTCTATCTGGATAATAAAAGTTTAATTTTGATTGAGTGTCCCTTTAAGCAACTTTCTAATTTACTCCTATTATCACATTGTCTTTGTTCTCCTGCTATCTTTATTTGAAAAAGAAGGCATCTAAGCAAAGGAGCCTGCAAATTTTTATTGGTGCTGTCCAATCAGCAAGGACAACCCAGTTTGTTCACCAAAAATGGGCCGGCATCTAAACTTACATTCTTGCTTTTCAAATAAACATACTAAGAGAATCAAGAAAATTTCATAATAGGAGTAAATTAGAAAGTTGCTTAAAATTGCATGCTCTATCTGAAGCAGGAAAGAAAAAAATTGGGTTCAGTGTCCCTTTAAGTAGCAAGTGACTATCAACAGTAGCAGACCTACTCAAAATTGGGCTCTGGTGGAAAAACTTGTTTGGGTGCCCCCAAAAGGTAACTTAGTAAAAAGAAATAGTAATAAAATACATGCTTTTTTGTAAATTGATTTTTAGTATATATATATATATATATATATATATATATATATATATATATATATATATATATATATGTGTGTGTGTGTGTGTGTGTGTGTGTGTGTTTGTGTGTGTATATACACATACACACACATTGAAATGAGCATTCTACACTTTATATTGATTTTAAGTATTTCTACACTGGCTGCTATGGGCCCCCAACACTTGGGCCCTGATGCCATTGCACCTGTTGCACTAATGGTAGTTCTGCCCCTGACAATAAGCCAATGAGTTTTCGTAGGAAGTGGCTATAAGCCAATGAACTTTAGTAGGAAGTATCAACCAATAAACTTTAGTAGGAAGTGACTATCAGCCAATGAGCTTCAATAGGAAGGATCAGCCAATAAACTTTAATAGGAAGTGACTATCAGCCAATGAGCTTCAGTAGGGAGTATCAGCCAATTAAAGGGACATAATACTCATATGCTAAATCACTTGAAACTGATGCAGTATAACTGTAAAAAGCTGACAGGAAAATATCACCTGAGCATCTCTATATAAAAAAGGAAGATATTTTACCTCACAATCTCCTCAGCTCAGCAGAGTAAGTTCTCTGTAAAAAGTTATACTCAGCTGCTGCCCAGCTGCAAGTAAAAATTTTTTTTTAAAAAAATGAAGAAATGAATAGCAGCCAATCAGCTTCAGCAGTGCTGAGGTCATGAACTCTTTTACTGTGATCTCATGAGATTTGGCTTAACTCTCATGAGATTTCATAGTAAACTTCCTTAAACTGAATTGGGAAATAAGATGAGTGTGCACGTAAGCTCACTCCCTTAGCTGTCCCGGGACAGACATACTGATTTGCTGTTTAGAAGTCCTTTACAATGGGATGTGGCTGCTGAGGAACTTTTGCAGTAAAATATCTTTCTTTTTTACATAGAGATGTTCAGGTGATATTTTCTAGTCAGCTTTTTACAGCTATGCTGCATCACTTTCAAGTGTTTCAATATTTGGGTATCATGGCCCTTTAACTTTAGTAGGAAGTTACTAACAGCTAATACGTTTCTTATATAGATGTATTTATTTCAAATTGAACCAACATTCACTTCATATTTTTCATAAAAAAGAAAAAAAATAACATAATTAGATGCTGTTCTTTCATATGGGGAACAGAAATGTATTTTACAAAGTAATGTACAGTCTATATAAAGGGACAGTTAACACTTTGAGATTGTAATATAAAATGTGTAATTATGCATAGTACAACAGCTTTGCAATATACTTTTATTATTTTTTTAACCTTTCCTGTGATTTAAGTCAGAAGATTGTGAGATTTCTGTATATAAGAACTCAAAATATATCACAAATCTGTCCCTAATTAGGTTGAGCAGAGATAAGATAAAAGATGCCAAACAAACCATGTTTTCCTAACAATGAAAAACCACCATGATATATTTAAACGGACATGAAAACCAAAATATTTATCTCATGATTCAGATAGAACATGTAATTGTAATCACCTTTTCAATTTACTTCTATTATCAAATGTTGTTTTGTTTGCTTGTTATCCTTTGTTGAAAAGCAGATCTAGATAGGCTCAGGAGCTTGGCGCTATCTGCTGATTGGTGGCTGAACTTGAATGCCCAATTTCATTGGCTTATAAATGTGTTCAGGAGTGCATTGCTACTTCTTTAATAAAAGATACAAAGAGAATGAAGCAATATTCATAACAGAAGTAAATTTGAAAGTTGTTTAAAAATGTATAATCTATCTGAATCATGAAAGAAAATGTATGGGATTCATGTCCCTTTAAATACTAAATTAACATAATAAATTATGAAATTGCATCATGTGGGAAGCAAAATGTTTAGCCATCTCATGAAAAATGATGTTGCTTGTTTTGAAATCTATGTAATGGGTTATTCATAAACTACTACAAACTTCTGGTCACCCATTTGGTATATAAAATCTATTGCACTGCAAACTACAAGCTCTGAGAACTGAACAAGTGTCTTGGTGGGCAGAGAACAGAAGATATTACTGGGATATGTTAGAAAGCTTATAAATGGTGCAACATCAGCAACAAAAGTCCCAGCTCTAGTCTTACAATATATACAACATGATACTAGTCAGATTCATTCCCTATGTCTATTCGAGTCCCAGGCTCTTTCATATAAATGATAGAGATTCCTTTAATGAAGCACATGTGTTCAAGCCAAGTGTAGGGAACGTGAAAAACAGTAAAGCAATTGAAAACTATAAAGAACTAAAACAAACATTTAGTCTATTGTTTGTATCAGATTTAAAAAAATACATAAAATAAACGTGTTGCAACATCTTTGAAATTGTATTTAAGGAAGCATAATTATATGGTGTTTTTAAAATAACCAATTAAATGACCTGGTCTAATAGCTGTCATTCTTGCTTTGACATGCAGCTGCCCTCTGGTGGCATCTTTTGAGTATAACACTAACAAGTCAGATTATAAAAATGTTTAGATTACCAGTCATGGCTTAATTTCTAACCCTTTAGAAAAAGCAAATTAAATTATTCATCTGCAAATAGTTACTCTTACTTTAATGTCGGGTTTTGTACAAAAATACACCTTTCTGTGCCCCCCCCTATCCCTCCCCCCCTTCCGTTCCCTGTACTCACTTAAGCTGAAGTGCTCTACTGCATAATCATTGATCCGCTCATCCTCACAAGCAACAACCTGTAACTTAATTCTGCACAGGGTGAGACCAACTTAACTTATTCTAATTCAATTTGCCCTATTTGGTTTCTTTTCTTTTTCTTGTTGTGTACGGTCAGAAGACCCGGTGTTATACTTGACTTTACTGTTGAAATGGGGTCCTGCGAGTCCCCATTGGATATGTTATTGTTATGCAAAATTTTGAATAAAAATATAAAAAAAATAAAAAAATAAAAAAAATACACCTTTCTACAACATTATAGTTTTCGCCTCCGTCTTCCTATCTTCCTTAATGGCTAAAGCACGAAGCTATAATATATACAGTATATATATATATATATATATATGTGAGATTAAAGACACTGGGTATATCTATAACCTGTTCTTATTAATGTCACTTTATAACATATTAGTTTCATAGAACACTGAATATTTGGTATTTTATTGTAAAGTTTTTGCAGCGTTTTCAAATGATCTGAATTCTTGAAAACAATTGTTTAATGGTACTTTATGAATCTCTGTTAAAAAACGAATAAATCTTTGTTGTGGGCAGAAAATGAACGATATCTTCATTCATATATTCATCAGTCATAAGAATATTACCTAAGAATTCTAATCTGTAAATGAAAATGGATTCTAATTACATTAATAATATATTTTAATTTTGTAGAACAATAATTAAAGGGACATGAAACAAAAATATTTTCTTTTTTGAGTCTGATAGAGCATGCAATTTTAAACAATATTCTGATTTACTTCTGTTATCAGATTTGCATTGTTTTCTTGGTATCTTTTGCTGAAGGAGCAGCAATGCACTAGTGGGAGCTAAATGAACACATAAGGTAAGCCAATGACAAGAGCCATATATGTGCAGCTAGCTCCCAGTAGTGCACTGCTGCTCTTGAGTCTACCTAGATTTGCTTTTCAACAACATATAGCAAATTAGATAATAGAAGTAAACTGTAAGGTTGTTTAAAATTACATGCTCTATCTAAATAATAATATAAACATTATGGGTTTTGGCATGATACACTCATGTGGAGTGGTCGATACCTGGGTCAGCCACCCAGCAGAGGTGGTATTGTGGTCTCAGCATTGTCAGGTTAATCTGAACTGCTCTTTCTTTGTGTAACATCTGTGTTCAGGAATGCTGTGGTCTCAAGACCCCCCTCCTCTTCTGGTGGATGGTACTTCATGATACTGTGAGTTAAGGCTGGCTATGAATGGTAAATTATAACAAGGGTGGGGGCCTTGACAAGACAAAAGAAAGCTGAGTTTTAACTTAATATTACAGATAATTTAGTCAGAACCAGCCTGGGAGGGACACAAGCAGCTAACACGTAAAGGAGCTCTCCACATATCTCAAGAAACTTGGTAAAAAGCTTAGATATTGTGTATTATTTTTATGTCCCATTTTATTTTAAAGAATTGTAACTTTGCATATATTTTATTTTGAATGTTTTAATAATTTAGCACTGTGTAACCTGTATTAGTATTTTTATTATTAAACATATAGAAAATCTAATTCATTTTTTGGGCTCTAATATGTGAATTCCCACTCTGAAGAGACAAGGTTAAAGGCACGTTACCAAATTGTTAATTTCTGTGAGTTATTGGGGCTTCCAAGACACCCTTTATTCAAAGTTCTTGGTGGTGGCAGCACGTGTTAAACTGGGGTTGTGTGGGCATGGATTTTGTTAAGCTGGGTTGGTGTATTTGGGGGTTAATTTGGTGTCCCTTTAAGTCCTTTGTCGAGTTAAAGGTAAGGGAACCAGGAGCTGCGTGCTGTTAACCCCTTCATGCCCATACCCTCCCCATTTGTGATGGTTGACTGGAAAGGCTTAATCGTCACAGGTTTCATATCCCTTTAAAAAGTATCACAGTTTACCTCTACATTAACTTTATGATCATTTTTTCACAGGCTCTCTTGTTTAGATTTTCAATTATTAGCTAGTTAAATAGTTAGGGGATATAATAACCTATATTAGTTTCCATTGCACATACCGTTTCCATAATAAACATATTTACAAAAATAGACATTACACACCTCTTGCTTTTATTTATAAATTGCTTATCCTGTTTTAGAGGGTAAAAGTGAAGCAAATAATATGCCTGACTATTAACGTAGAAGGATTTTTTTTAAAAAAAAGTATGTGGTTTATGTCCCATTAACCCCTTGAGTGCTAACGACGGCTCTGAGCCGTCACAGAGTTTCCCACTCTGGTGCTAACGACGGCTCAGAGCCGTCGCTAGCACTCTCCCACCTTGAGGGAGATCTGGGAGCTCCCACCCGCTCCTACCCTGGCGATCGTGCCTGTAGAGTGGCAGGCATCACCGGGGCTACCCATTTTGCTTGCTGACGTCACGCGCAATAACGTGATGACGTCACCACGCAACTTTATTTATACTTAATGTTACAATGTTAAGTATAGGAGCAGGGGGCATGCTGCTTAGAAGCCTCTATCTCAGGCATCTAAGCAGCTACAGACCCCCAAGACCCACCATTTGGAAAGGTAATTACCCAACCTTTCCAACAATGTAAGTCTTGGGGGTCTGAAAAAAATATAAAAAGTTAAAAAAAATTGTTAAAAAAAAATAAAAATAAAAAAAACATTAAAAAATCTTGGCACCCAGGAAGGAAAGTGCTTAGCACTCAAAGGGTTAAAGGACCAGTCAATAAAGTAGATTTGCATAATCAACAAATGCATGTTAAAAAGACACTGCATTAGCAGTTAGTCTGAACTTCAAATGAGTAGTAGATTTTTTTCCTGACAAATTTCAAAGTTATGTCTATTTCCTGTATCATGTGACAACCATCAGGCCAATCACAAATGCATATACGTATATATTCTGTGAATTCTTGCACTTGCTCAGTGGGAGCTGGCAACTCAAAGTGTAACTATAAAAAGACTGTGCACATTTTGTTAATGGAAGTAAATTAGAAAGTTGTTTAAAATTGCATGTTCTATCTGAATCATGACAGTTTAATTTTGACTTGAGTGTCCCTTTAAGTAACATGTTACACTATAAAACTATGTTTATAAAACAGGTCCCTGTAGAAAACAAGAGAACAGGAGCGCAACTCCGTGCACCAAACAGTACACGGATGATGTAAGTGTAGATTTAAGAGCAATTTATTGATACACAAAAATAATAACAAACATTCAAACATCAGATAAAGCACTCACATCGATGACCTCAAACATATGAGGTATGTATCTGCAATTAGATGATAAAATGGGGACTTCTCTCCACTGATCTCCTCCTCTCTCTCCTTCGGAGTATTCAATAGCCAGCGGGTAAGTCCTTGTATAAACTTTTAGGACCCTCTCTGTACAGTTATGACAAGCACCGCTCTGTAAAAAAGCCGGCTCCAGTGCGGCTGCTGTCTTTCACGTCAGAGTACGTCCAAACGTGTCGTCAAGTGGGCGTGGCCTTACGCGTTTCGCGAGGCTCCTCCTCGCTTCGTCAGAGGCAATGCCCACATTGCTTGTCAAAGCCCTTCTTATTCCATTCAGGTTTCTTTATCTAAATCGTTATAGGCTGTTCATACACCTTGTGATTCAAAAGTCTGCAAATGTTTCATTCTCAATCCAATAGCCTGTCAGTTTAGTCCTTTGAGCCAGGCAATTACATATGTAATAAGGATTTCATAGCAACACATAAATGAATATTATTTAAAACATAATGCTTCATATTAAAAAACGATAATCAATATGGTCAATATATAAAAGAGAAAACCTAATGTCATATAAAAAAAGATTAAAAAGGTGATATTTAGTAAAAAATACTTAAAAAGTATATATATAAATTAGTATGGGAACTTTACATGAAACACATCTACTGCTATTATTTCATACATAAAACAGCTTTAAATGCATCTGATAATATTAATAAGAACAAATAATAGTAAAAGATGATATTAAAAATAATATTAAAAATGATATTAAAACCCTCCTACCTGACTAATATGTTAGGGTCATAGTTTGTTAAGTTGGGAATAGGATAAATATATAAAAATAAACTCAATATAAACTAATCCTCCCTATAAAAACCTAAAATCCATACAGGAGACACCTTAGATACATTAAATTGTGGATAATACCTAAAAAGCCCATTTTGTTACCCTATTGCACATCTAAAAAGGCTGCTAAGTCTATATCCCGATTCATACCCCCTGGACCCACAGCTTCCAGTTTGTGAATCCAGTAGGTCTCACGTTGTCTTAGGAGTAATAGTCTATCTCCTCCTCTAATAGGGTTCTTAACATGTTCTATAGCTAGAATACTAAGACCTGTATTATCTTTACCATGTGCTTCCATAAAATGTACTGGCACACCATGGTTGTCTAGCCCATTCTCTATATTTCTAAGGTGCTCGTTAAATCTTGTCTTTATGGGCCGTTTCGTGCGACCTACATAAATTTTGTCACACGAGCACCTTAGAAGATACACAACATAGCATGTCCTACAATTCATTAGGCCTTTTACTCTAAAGGTAGTTTCACCTTTCCTCTTTCCAAAGGCACATTTATTCTTTTCCATGTGTGCACAACAATTACAATTTTTCCTACCACATTTGAAGAAACCCTCCATGTTCTTACTTAGCCAGTTGGTCTCATTTCCAGATTTAAGCATACTCGGGCTAATCCTATTCTTGATATTCAAATTCCTCTTAAAGATAACCTGTCCCTTATCATTCAGAATATCTCTCAGAATTGGATCTTGCATAACAATAGGCCAGTACTTCTTCATTGCTTTCTCAATTTCCCTCGAAGCTCGATTAAATTTAGTCACAAATTGTATTTTTCTTTTGTCATCTCTACTCTTTTTCTTTTGCTTAGTGCCCTTAATTAGTTTGTCCCTATCGATTTCCCCAACTGTTTCTTGGATCTCTCTTAGGTGGTTAATTTCATATCCCTTTGCTAAGAATCTATTTGAGATTACCCCTGCAGCTGCTTGATAATCACTGTCTTTAGTGCAATTTCATCTTGCTCTCTGGAACTGACCTAGGGGGACATTCTTTATCCATTTGTCATGGTGGCCACTGTTGGCATGGAGATATCCATTTGTGTCTGTAGGTTTCCTATACAGATTAGTATAAACTTTACCTTGTTCTTGTATAATCTCAAGATCTAGAAAGTTTATTTTCTCTTTACTCCACTCCATGGTGAATGTTAGATTAAAGAGGTTCTTGTTAGTATATTCTACAAAGCCCCTTAGTTCCTCAATGGGACCATGCCAAATCATGAGAACATCATCTATATAGCGATACCACGGTTTTATATTACATTTAAATGGATTATCTGTGTTGAAAATAAACAAATCCTCCCACCACCCCATGTAAAGATTTGCAAAGGTGGGAGCAAATTTTGGGTCACTTAATAGGTGTTTCGCTTCCTTGATGTAATCCCCTCTTCCCTGAATTACAACACCCCCGCCCTTGTCAGCACTACGGACCATTAAGTGACCCTGATACATATAAAGTCCTGGAGAAAAATCCGACTAAAGATTTCCTACTTGAATATGAGGAGCTCATTAGAACAGGCAAAAACGATCTGGTTCTAAGTAGTGTTGAGTTCCAATATTTGGTGGTGGGGAACCCAGTCCTTCCGATTTTCTATCATCTCCCCAAAATACATAAAGATCTAAAGAACCCTCCGGGGAGACCGATAGTGTCGGGGATTGGGGGCCTCACCACCAAATTATCAGAGTATGTTGATCAGGTACTAAAACCAATGGTGCCCTGTTTGCGGTCATACGTGAGGGATACAATACACATTTTGGAATTGACAAAAAACATAGAGTGGCAACAAGATTTTATTTGGGTGACCATGGATGTCAGTTCTTTGTACACCTCAATTCCCCACCTGTTGGGAATTACAGCTGTAAAATACTTTGCTAAGAAAGGTGGCTACATCAATGAGACCCAAATGGATTTTTTGGAAAAGGCCATGTGGTTCATTCTAACTAAAAATTACTTTGTGTTTGAAAATAAATACTTCCTCCAAATAAGAGGTACCGCAATGGGTACAAAATTTGCTCCCACCTTTGCAAATCTTTACATGGGGTGGTGGGAGGATTTGTTTATTTTCAACACAGATAATCCATTTAAATGTAATATAAAACAGTGGTATCGCTATATAGATGATGTTCTCATGATTTGGCATGGTCCCATTGAGGAACTAAGGAGCTTTGTAGAATATACTAACAAGAACCTCTTTAATCTAACATTCACCATGGAGTGGAGTCAAGAGAAAATAAACTTTCTAGATCTTGAGATTATACAAGAACAAGGTAAAGTTTATACTAATCTGTATAGGAAACCTACAGACACAAATGGATATCTCCATGCCAACAGTGGCCACCATGACAAATGGATAAAGAATGTCCCCCTAGGTCAGTTCCAGAGAGCAAGACGAAATTGCACTAAAGACAGTGATTATCAAGCAGCTGCAGGGGTAATCTCGAATAGATTCTTAGCAAAGGGATATGAAATTAACCACCTAAGAGAGATCCAAGAAACAGTTGGGGAAATGGATAGGGACAAACTAATAAAGGGCACTAAGCAAAAGAAAAAGAGTAGAGATGACAAAAGAAAAATACAATTTGTGACCAAATTTAATCGAGCTTCGAGGGAAATTGAGAAAGCAATGAAGAAGTACTGGCCTATTGTTATGCAAGATCCAATTCTGAGAGATATTCTGAATGATAAGGGACAGGTTATCTTTAAGAGGAATTCGAATATCAAGAATAGGATTAGCCTGAGTATGCTTAAATCTGGAAATGAGACCAACTGGCTAAGTAAGAACACGGAGGGTTTCTTCAAATGTGGTAGGAAAAATTGTAATTGTTGTGCACACATGGAAAAGAATAAATGTGCCTTTGGAAAGAGGAAAGGTGAAACTACCTTTAGAGTAAAAGGCCTAATGAATTGTAGGACATGCTATGTTGTGTATCTTCTAAGGTGCTCGTGTGACAAAATTTATGTAGGTCGCACGAAACGGCCCATAAAGACAAGATTTAACGAGCACCTTAGAAATATAGAGAATGGGCTAGACAACCATGGTGTGCCAGTACATTTTATGGAAGCACATGGTAAAGATAATACAGGTCTTAGTATTCTAGCTATAGAACATGTTAAGAACCCTATTAGAGGAGGAGATAGACTATTACTCCTAAGACAACGTGAGACCTACTGGATTCACAAACTGGAAGCTGTGGGTCCAGGGAGTATGAATCGGGATATAGACTTAGCAGCCTTTTTAGATGTGCGAGGAGGATTAGTTTATATTGAGTTTATTTTTATATATTTATCCTATTCCCAACTTATCAAACTATGACCCTAACATATTAGTCAGGTAGGAGGGTTTTAATATCATTTTTAATATTATTTTTAATATCATCTTTTACTATTATTTGTTCTTATTAATATTATCAGATGCATTTAAAGCTGTTTTATGTATGAAATAATAGCAGTAGATGTGTTTCATGTAAAGTTCCCATACTAATTTATATATATACTTTTTAAGTATTTTTTACTAAATATCACCTTTTTAATCTTTTTTATATGACATTAGGTTTTCTCTTTTATATATTGACCATATTGATTATCGTTTTTTAATATGAAGCATTATGTTTTAAATAATATTCATTTATGTGTTGCTATGAAATCCTTATTACATATGT
The DNA here is from genome assembly GCF_027579735.1 of Bombina bombina. Classification (NCBI taxonomy): domain Eukaryota; kingdom Metazoa; phylum Chordata; class Amphibia; order Anura; family Bombinatoridae; genus Bombina; species Bombina bombina. Next base: position 539,995,670 of record NC_069501.1, on the reverse strand, counting down.
AATTGCCTGGCTCAAAGGACTAAACTGACAGGCTATTGGATTGAGAATGAAACATTTGCAGACTTTTGAATCACAAGGTGTATGAACAGCCTATAACGATTTAGATAAAGAAACCTGAATGGAATAAGAAGGGCTTTGACAAGCAATGTGGGCATTGCCTCTGACGAAGCGAGGAGGAGCCTCGCGAAACGCGTAAGGCCACGCCCACTTGACGAGACGTTTGGACGTACTCTGACGTGAAAGACAGCAGCCGCACTGGAGCCGGCTTTTTTACAGAGCGGTGCTTGTCAGAACTGTACAGAGAGGGTCCTAAAAGTTTATACAAGGACTTACCCGCTGGCTATTGAATACTCCGAAGGAGAGAGAGGAGGAGATCAGTGGAGAGAAGTCCCCATTTTATCATCTAATTGCAGATACATACCTCATATGTTTGAGGTCATCGATGTGAGTGCTTTATCTGATGTTTGAATGTTTGTTATTATTTTTGTGTATCAATAAATTGCTCTTAAATCTACACTTACATCATCCGTGTACTGTTTGGTGCACGGAGTTGCGCTCCTGTTCTCTTGTTTTCTACAGGGACCTGTTTTATCTTGCATCACCACGGAATTCACACCAATGTTTTTTTAAAGGAGCAGCAGAGAAGTGTGGATTTGGACTGTTCAGCTAATTTCTATATGGACTACAGTGATTCATTGTTTCTTAGATTGTGAATTAGCACTTGGTAAGAAAGCCATTTTACATTTTAGGGGTTTTTGTGATCAGTTTATTTGCTACATACCCCTTTGAAATTACTTATTTGTGATTTATTGTGTTTCTTGTCTGCATTCACAGGTCAATTCACTTTGTATTTATTATTTTATTTTATTTATAATATTATTACTTATTTTTATATGTAAAATACTTTTATTTTTGGGTGGCGCTTTGGGAATTTGCTTTAAAACTATGTTTATAGCTACCAAATATTCCATATATACCACAAAAAGTAAATCTTACTACAAGTGATAGAACAAAATTCTTACCTAGATATTGGCCTTTCCCCTCTCTAAATGGTGGACCCATGGGACCCTTGACCATAGGATTCATGTATTTCATTTGAGGGTATGCTGCTGCTGGATGTCCACCACCAGATACTGATCCCACCGCAGCCACCAACAGCAACAAAGTACCACGTCCCAACGGCATCTTGATTTCTATCTGTAACAGAAGCAGAAAGCAGATGATTCGGAAACAAAACTCAGTAGCCAATCATGCCAATCAGTAAAGAAATTACTTTTTTTTTTTTAAAGGGACAGTCTAAAACCAATACTTATTCTTTATTACTCATTGTTACATTCCAGACAAGCATCTTGCAATGGGTTCCACATCTATAAGCTTGTAAGAATTACATTAAGCTTTTAAATAATCTTCTTGTCCAGTTAGTTGTTTTCTTGTATGGCAGTTTAGTGCTGCATGTTTAATATTTTTCAGGTAGCTATTTCAAATTACACATGCACAAATTATTCAAAAGTCGATCGTAATTGGAGAAATGTAGAATACCAAAATATTCATGCAATAAGTGGGCGGAGCTTGGAAGCAATTGTCAGTTCCTGTCAGGGTTACTGCTTGCTAATGATCTGTCCCTTTAAGAGCCTCCTATATCAAGCACATCCCCCCAGCATTCATTGCTGGTTAATTGAGAAAGGGTTCACAGCACAAGCGTTACACTGAGAGTTTTCCTCACTCTCCAACAGCCTCATAAATTCTTATTTGAAGAGTTACTGATAACATCTCTTATTTTTCATTCCTACATCTAGCAGCTCTTCTACTCAATTCAACACTGGAAGATATTTCATACTATAAGGAAATCAAACTAACTCGACATCAAACCCTGAAGCATTTACAAGGTAACAGGATTCAAGCAGCTTCATACACAGCACAGCAAGTAGCGGTGACGTCATCAGCTGCAGCCGCAACCGCTCTCCCTCTGAGTACCACGCTGCTGTTCATAACAAACGGACAAGTAACAATTCCTGTGTTCTCAGGTCAGACCTAATTATTTTATTATTAATCGTTATCCTTACTTATTTTGATGAACTTTACCTGCCTAATTAAGGAATACTATATTTTACGTTACTGCTTAATTTGAACTGTTTGCATTATCAAATGCCCTGAAAGTAATACAGTTTATGAAGTTAATAAACTGTCACTTATTGGGCAAATAGTAATACATTATATGAAGCACTGACAACGAATTCATCAAGCTTCTTTTATGTTACAAACCTACTTTTGAGGAAATTGTTGGTTCTTATTTATAAATCAAAATTAAATGCTTGTTCAAATTGCTACAAATACAGACTATTACAGAATTAACCAGCCATAAGGAAGAAAGGATTTAGTGTTTGTGTACACAGAATTATCCTATACTAAACATATACTTTCAACAGCAATTATGGAACAAGATCTTTTAAGTGATAAAGTTCAAGTCCTGTCAGACAGATTAGAAGCTTTATCAGGTTCTTTCCATGAATTACAAGTGGAAAATCAGGCTTTGAAGGCCTGCTTAAGAGAGACTCTGGCACCTAAACCTGCAAGTGCAGATTCTATCCCTGAACCTATGGTCTCCCCCCCAGAAAAATTCTCTGGTGACCGTTCAAGATTCAGAGAGTTTAAAAACTCCTGTTTGTTGCTTTTTCAATTAAAGCCACGTACTTATCCCACAGAAAGATCAAGAGTGCTCACTGTGATATCATATTTGAGGGGGGAACCTAGGGCTTGGGCTGACTCTTTTTTTGAAAATGATGATGCAATACTGGGATCTCTAGATGAATTCTTTGATCAAATGTCAGCATTATATGATGACCCTTTCAAACAGGTCACAGCTGAAAACTTACTTAGATCTTTAAAACAAAGAAAGAACCCAGTGGAGTCTTACATCACACAATTTAAAATTTCTGCCCGTGATTCGGGATGGAATGAGGTCTCCCTTAAAACTCAATATCGTTTAGGATTATCTGAGGATATAAAGGATGAGCTTTCACGCACAGGTATTCCAGATTCATTGGAAGATTTCTTTTCTCTCACTATTAACATAGATAGACGGCTTAGGGAACGCCGCTCTGAAAAGGCTAGCGGTACAAAAAGCTTTCTCTCCACACCTGTTTATCAAACTAAGGAATCACCACAACCTATGGACATAGGCTTCATAAAGGGTCCCCTCTCCTCTCAGGAAAAGACTAGGAGGAAGTTGCATAGTTTGTGCATGTATTGTGCCTGCCTTACACATGAAGTAAAGGACTGCCCAGTTCTGGCTAGGAATAAGAAGGGTAGGTTGCCTAACATCTCTGAATCCCTGTTAATGAAAACCATTAAACCATCATATTTAACTATCCCTATTATTTTACAGTGGGATCAAATCAGGATAACAACTGAAGCTATCCTGGACACCGGCTCATGTAGAAATTTTGTTGATTTTTCTTTTGTGAAACAGAATAAAATACCTCTGGTCTCTAAGAAAACTCCAGTCTCTGTGAAGGTCATTGATGGCTCTTTTTTAAAATCAGGTCCTGTCACACACCAAACTACACCATTACAGGTAATATCTTGCACACACATCACAGAAACACTCACTTTTGATGTCATATCTTCACCAATGTTTAATGTAATCCTTGGTATAAATTGGTTTTGTAAACACAAACCAACTATAAACTGGAATGACCTCAGTTTATCTTTTCCTCATCTCACTCAAAATAGTGAGACATCATCAGATTTAATTATGCTACAGGTTGAGGATAATATTTTACCCAAACAATATGCAGACTTCTCAGATGTTTTTAATAAAAAAGAAGCTGAATGTTTGCCCCCTCATAGGGATTACGATTGTCCTATTGATTTACTCCCAGGAGTTTCAATTCCCTATGGACATATCTACCCCCTTTCTAAACCAGAACTAGAACACCTTAAAAATTATATCGATGAGAACCTCCGAAAAGGTTTTATAAGACCTAGTACCTCTCCTGCAGGTGCAGGCATATTTTTTGTTACCAATAAAGATGGCACGTTAAGACCAATCATTGATTACAGGGAATTGAACAGGCGTACCAGAAAAAACAGGTACCCCCTACCTTTAATCCCTGAATTAATTGAAAGATTAAGGGGGGCCTCAATTTTCACTAAATTGGATCTTCGAGGTGCCTATAATCTTATACGAATGAGAGCTGGCGACGAATGGCTCACTGCTTTTCGGACTAGATATGGGCTATTCGAATATACAGTGATGCCATTCGGTCTGTGCAATGCCCCAGCAACATTCCAATGCTTAATCAATGATCTTTTCAGAGATATTTTGGATGTATATGTTGTTGTCTATTTGGACGATATTCTAGTTTACTCACAAAATTTAGATCAACATAGAATGCATGTTAGAGAGGTTCTCACTAGGTTACGAAAAAATAACCTATACGCTAAACTAGAAAAATGTATATTTGAATCAAATAATATCTCTTTTCTGGGGTATAACATCTCTCCTGAAGGAATCAAGATGCAAGATGACAAGGTTCAGGCCATTCATAATTGGCCGACTCCTCAATGTAAGAAAGATGTTCAACGTTTCCTTGGCTTCTCAAATTATTATAGGAAATTCATTCCTGGATTTGCTGCTATTTCCAAACCTCTTACTGAACTCACCAAATTGAATCATCCTTTCAGGTGGACAAGCCATACTCAACAGGTATTTGACCTTTTAAAAAATAAATTCACTACAGCACCCATTCTCCAATACCCGGATTTAGAAAAGCAATTTATCCTGGAAGTTGACGCTTCTGAGTTTGCAATAGGGGCAATCCTCTCGCAAAGGAAATCATTCAAAGAACCCTTACATCCGGTCGCATTCTTCTCTAGATTGATGCAACCAGCAGAGTTAAATTATCCAGTTGGCGAGAAAGAATTACTTGCAATAAAGTGTTCCTTCGATCACTGGAGGCACTTGCTTGAGGGTGCAACACAACCAACTGTCATATATACTGACCACAAAAATCTGCAATATCTTCAGTCTAATCGAACTCTATCCTCCAGACAATTACGCTGGAGTCTTTACTTCTCTCGTTTCCATTACATCATTACCTACAGGCCTGGTACAAAAAATGGCAAGGCTGACGCCCTCTCTAGACAAGGTCCTAAACCTATAATACCATGCATTCCTACTACTATTGTTCCTAAGGACTCTATCATTGGAGTTATAACAAGTCTAACTACAGTGATAAAAGATGCTACCGCTATTGATCCATCAGTACCTCATACAGATCTTACTTACAATTCTGATGGCTTACTCTATAAGGACGGGAAGCTATACATACCTCCAAATCTTAGATCTTCAATCTTGAAAACAGTTCATGAGTCTCCCCTTGCTGGACACATGGGAAGGGATAAAACTTTGGATTTACTTAAGAGATCTTTTTGGTGGCCTACTCTTAACCTCGATCTCAAAGAATATATTTCTAAATGTGTTATATGCGCAACCTCCAAACCTTCTAAACAACTCCCTGTGGGTCTTTTACAGCCTTTACCTATACCTCAAGTACCCTGGGAGGCGGTATCCCTAGACTTTATCGTGGACTTACCTCTCTCTAACAAATATACCACTATAATGGTTGTCACCGATCTATTCTCAAAGATGGCACATTTCATACCGGTTACCTCCCTACCCACTTCCAAGTTCACCAGTGAATTGTTCATTCAAAACATTGTAAGACTGCATGGAATACCTAAAACCATCCTTAGTGACCGTGGAACTCAATTCACATCTAAGTTCTGGAGAAATTTGTGTGCTGCTCTGCATATAGAACAAAAACTCACCACTGCTTACCATCCTCAGACGAATGGGCAGACGGAGAGGGTGAACCAGTGGCTAGAGCAATACCTACGTTGTTTCTGCTCTCACCAACAAGATTCTTGGGCCACCTACTTGCCCCTAGCAGAATTTGCCTATAATAATAATAAGAGTTCTACAACTGGCACATCACCATTTTTTATAAATTATGGTTTACATCCAAATTTCACACTACTTCCGAAGATTGACACCCCATGTCCTCAGGTGAATGATCTGGTTAATGACATTTCTGCTAACTTTTCTTCAATTCGTGAACATATTCTTCAGGCACAGGCATCACAACGCAGGTACTACGATCTTCGCCACAGACCTAGTCCTCAATATTCCGTAGGACAACAAGTATGGCTCTCCACTAAGAACCTCAAGATACCTTATCCTTGTAGGAAACTAGGTAAACTCTTTTTGGGTCCTTACCCTATCGTCAGGGTAAATGGTCCAACAACAGTTACACTCCAACTACCATCAACTTTTAAGATACATCCAACTTTCCATGTGTCTCTTATCAAACCTTGCAACCTACCCATAACAAATATTACATCAGAAGACCCAATACCTTCTGCTAATCTTGATTGCCAGTATGAGGTTCATAGCATTCTGGATTCTAGACTACGTCGTGGGAATCTTTTCTATTTGGTTCATTGGAAAGGTTTTGGCCATGAGGATGATTCCTGGGAGCCTGCCTCGAACATATCTGCTCCACGTCTGATTTCCCTCTTCCATAGACGTAACCCTGATCGTCCTAGGCCTTGAACCTCGCTGTGGTTCTTTTTGTGGGGGGCTCTGTCAGGGTTACTGCTTGCTAATGATCTGTCCCTTTAAGAGCCTCCTATATCAAGCACATCCCCCCAGCATTCATTGCTGGTTAATTGAGAAAGGGTTCACAGCACAAGCGTTACACTGAGAGTTTTCCTCACTCTCCAACAGCCTCATAAATTCTTATTTGAAGAGTTACTGATAACATCTCTTATTTTTCATTCCTACATCTAGCAGCTCTTCTACTCAATTCAACACTGGAAGATATTTCATACTATAAGGAAATCAAACTAACTCGACATCAAACCCTGAAGCATTTACAAGTTAACAGGATTCTAGCAGCATCATACTCAGCACAGCAAGTAGCGGTGACGTCATCAGCTGCAGCCGCAACCGCTCTCCCTCTGAGTACCACGCTGCTGTTCATAACAAACGGACAAGTAACAATTCCTGTGTTCTCAGGTCAGACCTAATTATTTTATTATTAATCGTTATCCTTACTTATTTAGATGAACTTTACCTGCCTAATTAAGGAATACTATATTTTACGTTACTGCTTAATTTGAACTGTTTGCATTATCAAATGCCCTGAAAGTAATACAGTTTATGAAGTTAATAAACTGTCACTTATTGGGCAAATAGTAATACATTATATGAAGCACTGACAACGAATTCATCAAGCTTCTTTTATGTTACAAACCTACTTTTGAGGAAATTGTTGGTTCTTATTTATAAATCAAAATTAAATGCTTGTTCAAATTGCTACAAATACAGACTATTACAGTTCCTAAAAAAGATGAATATTTAAATGTTTCATGTGCTTCTTACAAGCTTATAGATGTGGAACCAGTTGCAGGATGCTTCTCTGGTATGTAACAATAAGTAATCAAAATGATGTATTGTCCCTTTAAGTACCAGCAGAGTACACTGTGATGGGCAGCAGCAGAAAGGCTGCAATATGTTGAATTTTTGCTTGTAGAGGTGTAACAAATTAAGGGGGAAATAGTAAAACTTAAAAAATCCCTATCATGTAACAAAAAAAAATATTGTAAAACTAACAATGTAATTTGCAGTTGTGTACTTCATACTAATATTTACTGGCTGTTAAGGACGAGTTCCACAGATCTATTAGTGGAAAGATACAAGACTCTCCAAGCGTGAAAATAAAACTTTGGTTGGAGAGCGAAAGAGAGAGAAAGAGAGACAGAAAGAGAGAGAAAGAGAGAGAGAGAAAGAGAGAGAGAGAGAGAGAGAGAAGGGAAGAGAGAGTTCTGTGAGTGAGATCATTAGAGACATCTGAATGAACATAGCAGAGCACACATCCTATATTTACATTTTCTTACATTTTCTTTATTTTTTTCCCCTTCAGATTCCTTCACTCTTACTTTCACCACATTGAACTCTCATTATATTCTATTTTGCTAACTATGCTTAGCTTAGTATAACAAGCTTTGTTAAGTATTTGAGAAATATGAGAATTTCTCCTTTGATTGTATGCAGTACTGCACATGTCATTTGTGTGGATATTATTATACTTTACAGATTTTCTGTTATGGATATAGCAGAGCCTGTTTTACACATAAAACAAGTTTAGCACCAGAATGAATTCACTTACATTCTAGTAATCTTTTGATCAAAGGCAAAAACTAAAATCCCATGTAGTGCGTATGCATATTTTTCAAACAAACTGTCTGTCTAGCTACAGAGAGGGTGATAAATTTGGAGCAGACCTTTATGGTTGATGCATTCACAAAAACAATATAAAAATGATATTGAGTAAAATATTACTAATTAAAGGATTACAAATAATAATTATACATTTTGCAGAAGATAACATATTACAAGGCAAAATGTGTTTTTTTATTTAATGTATTTCTTATGAAAGGGACAGTAGTCAGAATTAAACGGACTTGAAACCCACATTTTTTCTTTCATGATTTAGATAGAACATGCCCTTTTAAATAACTTTCCAATTTATTTCTAACTTATCTTATTCTCTTTGTATCTTTTGTTGAAAAGTATACCTGGGTAGGCTCAGAAGCTGCTGATTGGTGGTTGCACATATATGCATCTTGTCTTTCAGCTAGCTTCCAACAGTGCATTACTGCTTCTTCAAGAAAGGATACCAAGAGAATGAAACAAATTAGACATTAGAAGTATATTAGAAAGTTGTTTAAAATTGTATGCCCTATCTGAATCATGAAAGAAAAAAATGTGGATTTCATGTCCCTTTAAACTTTTATGATTCAGATAGAGCATGCAATTGTGAAAAACTTTACTTCTACCTAGTACCAATGTACTTATGTTATCTAATTATATTTGTTCTATTATATTCTTTGTTGAGCAGCATACCTAGGCAGGCTCAGGATCAGCAATGCACTACTGAGAGCTAGTTGTTGATTGGTGGCTGCACATTTATGCCTCTTTTTATTAGCTCATCTGATGTGTTTAGCTAACTCACAGTAGTGCATTGCTGCTCTTTTAACAAAGGATACCAAGAGATTAAAGCAAATAAGATAATAAAATACGTTGGAATTTTTTCTCACCAGTTTCCAAACTGTGTGGCACGCCTCCCCAGGGGGCGCCAGGGCTCTTAAGGGAGGCGCGGGAACAGGAGTGGAAATGTGTTTTTTTTAAAATTAATGTTCAACAGTTTTTCGGCGGCAGCCTCTCCAGCAAACAGTGAGGCTCAGTGACCGGCCAGCGATGCTTATTACCGTAAGTACAAATGAGAGGACGCTGCTTTGCTGCATGTTTTCAACTGTGTGAGCTTGAAGTGAAGCAAGGAGCGCGTGCTATGTGTCGCACAGACAGGGCACATACAGAGCTTCACTTTAACCACAGGCAGCTGAAAAGATGCAGCAAAGTAAAGTAAAGGGACACACTGACTTCAGGTCCATGTGGTTTATATGTACAGTGCTGAAAAAACATCCTCTTAGCACAGAGGCAAACGTTAAAGAAGGTTGAAAGCATATGCTGGCCATAAATAAAATGAACCCCATAATGCATGTATATCCAGTACTATGCAAATTAATGCCTGCACATGTTTATGCATGTGGCTACCTGTGGGGGCTTATTTGTGTATGCATGTGACTGCCTATGGGTGCTTGCATGTGTCTGCCTAGGATGATTGTTTGTGCATGTGGCTGCCTGTGGGGGCTTATTTGTGTATGCATGTGACTGCCTATGGGTGCTTGCATGTGTCTGCCTAGGATGATTGTTTGTGCATGTGGCTGCCTGTGGGGGCTTATTTGTGTATGCATGTGACTGTCTATGGGTGCTTGCATGTGTTTGTGTGCATGTGTCTGCCTAGGAGGATTGTTTGTGAATGTGCTGCCTATGGGGGCTTATTTGTATATGCTTGTGACTTCCTGTGGGGCTTGTGTGTGTGCATGTGGCTACCTATGGGTCTTTTACGTGTGTTTGTGCATGTGGCCACCTATGAGTCTCTTGTGTGTGTTTGTGCATGTGGCTGACTATGGGGGCCTGTGTGTGTGCATGTGGCTGCCTATGGGGGATGGTATGTGGGCATGTTGTTGCCTATGGGGGCTTGTGTGAGTGCATGTGGCTGCCTATGGGGGCTTGAGTGTGTACTCATGGGACTGCCTATGGGTGCTTGTGTGTGCATGTGGGTTCATGTGGGTGCTTGTGTGTGTTGTTGTTGTGTGTGTGCGCATGTGGCTGCCTATGGGTACTTTTATAATTGTGTGTGTGTGTAAGAGCCTTGTGTTTTTGCACTGATCATATTCAGTAAATAGGACTGTTCATCTGTGTCCTGTACTACACCCTTTATTCTTATTTGTGAAACTCTGTAAGTGGATGTCTGTGTGGATGCCTTATGAGTGCTTGTGAGTGCAATAACATCTATCGCGGGGGGGGGGGGGGGCTCATCTTGAAAGTTTTGCTAAAGGGGAGGCCCACTGTGTAAGACTTTGACAACCACTGTTCTACCTGAATCACGAATGAAAGCTTTAGGTTTATGTTCCTTTAAAGCAACCATATATGTTTTTGAAGGTAAACCACAAAAATCTAATTTGTCCTCATTCCCATTAAACCTTGCTCACATTAGATTACTTAAAAAAGGACTGTCTTTCTGTCCAAAATCTAGTTTGAGCAGGTTTGAGGCTATAAAAGATTTACATTTTGTTTGCTAGAAAAGTAGTGTTATCACAAATTATGCAACCGAATAAACTGGGACATAGGGCTAGATTTATTAAAGCCCTACGGCTGCAAGTTCTCACAAGAACTTGCTCGCCGTCATTTATCAAGCAGCGGTGACCAGACCGCCGCTTCCCTAACCTCTTCGCCACCTCTAAGGTGGCGAACTTCAATCTCCTCGGTCTAGTCAGACAGAGGAGATTGACAGCTCCTGCCCGCGTGTGATTGGCTGTGCGCGGGCAGGGGGCAGGATTGCACGCGAGCGCAAAATTGCGCTCGTGTGCAATGGCGAATACCTGCGGGTAATTTTGCACTGCCACAGGCGAGCTGAGGCGTAGCCCATAGTGTAGATGAAGACACGGCTTTACTTGCATTGGAATCGCTCCCAGATGAAAGTGAGGAAGGGAGGAATTCCACTGAGGCATCAAATAAACCTGTCTTTAAACCTAAATCACAGTTCATGCCCTCTTTGTCCCTTTACCCCTCAGTGAATTTCTTTGTCAGAAAAGTAGAAAAGAAATTGAATCTCTAAATGAGAGAATAGTTGGTGGTAATAAAATAACATTTGTTGAGAGGAAGGCACTTTGTGAACTTAGTAATGCAAAAAATCTAGTGATTAAGGCAGCAGATAAGGGAGGTAATTTGATCTTGATGGAAGAGAGTTTATATCTCAATGAAGTTAAGAGACAACTGAATGATAGAAATCAATACGAGAAATTAGACTCTAATCCTTTGAGCAAGATGCAAAATTTGTTGTTTAGATTGTTAAATGAAGCCAAAGGTATGGGAATCATTACTGCAAAATAGTTACAATTTCTTTTCCCTGAACATCCTATAATGCATGTTTTTTACGTGTTGCCTAAGCTACACAAGAATATGAAATGTCCCCCTGGGAGACCAATCGTTTCAGGAATTGGAAGTTTAACTGAAAAGATTGGTCTCTATGTGGATCAAAATCTACGCCCATTCCTTGATACTCTCCCTTCCTATGTAAAGGACACCGCAGATCTACTTAGAAAGCTTGATGGATTAACAACAATTAACTATTCTAGCATCCCTTGATGTTGAGAGTTTATACTCCTCTATACCTCACACTATTGGCTTAAAAGCAATTGAGGGATTTTTGGAGACTAAAAGTACCGAATATAGGGAAGACTCAGATTTTATTTTGTCCCTTTTGAAATTTATCTTAGAGAATAATGTTTTCTCTTTTGATAATAAATTTTACCGCTAGGTGAGGGGAACTGCGATGGGGGCAGTTTGTGCCCCCACCTATGCTTGCCTCCATTTGGGGGCATGGGAATTATCTGATGTTTTTAATAACTAGTGACATCATGGATGAACATGTCCAGCTATGGGTCCGATATGTGGACGATGTGCTCATCCTGTGGGATGGCACATCAGAAGAATTCAGTAACTTTGTCTCAATACTGAATAACAATAACAAAAATATCCTTCTAACTTTTGAAACAAATGCAAAAGAGCTGACATTTCTGGACTTAAAGATAAAAAAAGAGAGTAACTGTATTGTAACAGAGAATTATAGAAAACCTAATGCTACTAACAATATTTTACATGCTACAAGTAATCATTCTATGCACCTTATTAAGGGGATTCCATATGGACAGTTCCTTAGGTTGAGGAGGAACTGCTCCTCTATGGTCAAATTTGCAGCTCAAATGGTAGACAGATTTCTTAGAAGAGGGTTTTCGAAGAGATGCTTAAAAAGGGCCCTATATAGAGCAAGAGGGATGCCCTGAGATTCAATCCTATATGAAAAAGAAAAGAGAAAGAAAAAGGCCCAATTAGATTTATATCAACATTCAGTAGCCAATGGAATGAACTAAGTAGGATCCTTAATAGAAACTGGTATCTCTTAACCATGGATGAACGTATAAAACAAGTGGTAGGAAATAGGCCACAAATGGTAGCAATAAATCTCAAAACCTGAAAGAGAAATTAGTAAAGAGCCAGTTTGTAAAGGGGCCGTCTGAAGCAGACTGACTGAGAAGAAATAAAGGGATTAAAGGCAGTTTCCCATGTGGCCACTGTGTGTACTGCCCATATATGGACAGTGCAAAAAGTTTTTCAACTAATGGGACTAAATCTTATGATATAAGATTCTTCTTCAACTGCCAGTCAGAAAGAGTTATTTATCTTTTATGCTGTTCTTGCCTGACTTTCTATGTAGGGAAAACAAAGAGACTCATAAAAGACAGAATTTAGGAGCATAGAGACGATATTCTAAACAATAGGGATACTAATGTTGCAAGACACTTCTTTCGTTTCCATAATAGTGATGTGAGATCCCAAAAATTCATAGTTATTGATAAAGGAATCACCTCAGGTAGAGGTGGTGACAACAATAGGGTACTATTACAAAAAGAAGTTAGATGGATTTTTAGGCTTGGCACCAAAATCCCTAGAGGTTTGAATGATAAGTTTGAATTTGCATCCTTTCTCTAAAAATAAAAACAATCTGTATGCCCTCATATGTGCTATGTATATATGGATAGTATAGAATATCATTTATAACTACTAGTTTTAAATTTAGAAATAACCCATAGATTTGATGTATATAGATTTATATGGATAATATGTAGAAAAAAGTTTAGGGTAATTATGCCAATCTCTTGTTTAACATATTGTAAAAAATTGGAAGAATTCGCTGTTCTGGTATGGTATTTACTTAAGGTGGAATGGTTCACCTTATTCAGCTGATGTCCAATTAACCTGTAATTCCATCAAGGTACTATAAAAAGATGGAGAATTCTGGGTAAAAACATATGCCCTGATGAGGTCCCGGTCTGCACAAGTGGGTGAAAGGTGCGTTGGCATGATGTGCATTTATTTCACTTGTTTGACACTCGATTGTGTCCCACTATGGTAAAGGACTTTACTTTCTACCACCCGACCCCTTAAAAAAGGTGAACTTTTGCTGCTGATTTACTAAACTTGGTGATACCTATTACGAAATATCTTGATGCCAGTGTATGGCCCCTGGGTGTACGCAAGGAAGTGAATATTTGTGACCCTAGGAAAGGATAAGTTATGTTTCACTACAAAATTCACCAAACAATGCTTTTGACACCATTGGAAGCGGGATACAGCACAGATGAAGCGATTTGCCTGTATTTTCCTTTACATTGATCGTTTGAAGATACCTATTGCCGCTGTGAGTTTGCAGTATATTTTATATCATCTTTGTGGAAGTTTCCTTTGATTTGTCTGGTGAAATAGTGATCCAATCAGCAGATAGGAGTCGGCACTGTCGAAACCTATGGTAATCAACACATGATACATTTCCCAGTTTGACATCACAAGTCATGGGAGGAGTCTACTCCATGTGAGGCACTGTGCCGAAAGCGCAACGCCTACGGCTCTTGTGGTATGTGAGTATCTGACGTAACGGTCAGTTCGAAGTTGTGGTAATATGTTACTTCTCCCATATGCTGCAGATTAATTGTATCAAATGTGTTATATAAACACTTATGCTTTTGAGGTGCAATAGTTTATATTTCTGTGACAGCGGTACCGTTTAGTCCTTTTCATAATTTTTAACAGGTTTATATGGTTTATATGTATATACACGGTTTGGTGGCTGCCTGTTGGAGGGCTAATAAAATGCAAAAATAATTGTTCCATAATTACGAGTGCTGTGTATTTTTTCCTCTCTTTTCAAATGGTAGTAATGTATATCCTTTGACTTCTTTCTTTTTGAATATACTTTTATAATTTTTTGAGGTCCGCACCGTGACAAATAATAGGAACTGATATAGCAGTATTATCACCTCTCTCTTTTTCTGTTTTATAAAAATCTAATTATATTTCCTTTTCAGGTTTAGAATCCCATCTTACATTTATACTGTTTATTTTGTAAATTTAAACCTTGTACACGGGGGCATATTTTGTCAGGCTACTTAGTCTTGTCTCTAGGGTAGTACTACAGACATTACAGCCATATTACAGCCGTACTACAGATATTACAGTCATACTACAGATATTACAGCCATACCACAGATATTACAGCTGTACCACAGATATTACAGTTGTACCACAGTTATTATAGCCATACTATAGATATTACAGCCGCACTACAGATATTACAGTCATACTACAGATATTACAGCCGTACCACAGATATTACAGCCGTAGCACAGATATTACAGTTGTACCACAGTTATTATAGCCATACTATAGATATTACAGCCGTACTACAGATATTACAGCTGTTCTACAGATATTACATAAGTACCACAAATATTACATACATACTACAGATATTACAGCTGTTCTACAGATATTACATATGTACCACAGATATTACAGATGTACTACAGATATTACATAAGTACCACAGATATTAAATACATACTACAGATATTACAGCTGTTCTACAGATATTACATAAGTACCACAGATATTACATACATACCACAGATATTACATACATACCACAGATATTACAGATGTACTA
Source organism: Bombina bombina (assembly GCF_027579735.1). Classification (NCBI taxonomy): domain Eukaryota; kingdom Metazoa; phylum Chordata; class Amphibia; order Anura; family Bombinatoridae; genus Bombina; species Bombina bombina. The sequence continues at coordinate 539,980,416 of NC_069501.1, read as the reverse complement.
CAGATATTACAGCTGTTCTACAGATATCACATCCATACCACAGACATTACAGCCGTACTACAGATATTACAGATGTACTACAGATATTACATACGTACCACAGATATTACATACGTACCACAGATATTACAGATGTACTACATATATTACATAAGAACCACAGATATTACATAAGTACCACAGATATTACATATGTAGTACAGATATTACGGATGTACTACAGATATTACATAAGTACCACAGATATTATATACGTACTAAAGATATTACAGCTGTTCTACAATATTACATAAGTACCACAGATATTACATACATACCACAGATATTACAGACGTACTACATATATTACAACTGTTCTACAGATATCACATCCATACCACAGACATTACAGCCGTACTACAGATATTACAGATGTACTACAGATATTACAGATGTACTACATATATTACGTAAGAACCACAGATATTACATAAGTACCACAGATATTACATACGTAGTACAGATATTACATACGTAGTACAGATATTACGGATGTACTACAGATATTACATAAGTACCACAGATATTACATACGTACTACAGATATTACAGCTGTTCTACGATATTACATAAGAACCACAGATATTACATACATACCACAGATATTACAGATGTACTACATATATTACAGCTGTTCTACAGATATCACATCCATACCACAGACATTACAGCCGTACTACAGATATTACAGATGTACTACAGATATTACAGATGTACTACAATGCAGTAATAGTTCAAACAAAAGTGACAACTGCAGTTTTTTTCTCTCCAAATAATCATAACCTGTGACTATATAAGTGAAACGTGCTAATATTTTGCATTTCATATTTGCTTGCTAAACTACAAGTTAATTTCTCTTGTAGTTGTTTTGGTGCAAAAATTGAATACCAGTTAATAATTTCAATCATGTTTCTAATAAAATGTATCAATATTGCCAGGGAGATCGAGAAAAGGGGAGTTTGCATCCATGCTTCAAAGAATTCAAGTCATTCTGTTACCTGCTACTTTCAACTTCACCCATCTTTTATGTTACTCATGCACACCCTTGGGAAACCAGAAATTCAAAACATATCAAAACATTTCAATGTGTATACAATTTACTCCATTACCTAGGCACTTTGCCATTGTGTAATATGTGTTTGATATTCAAATTATCAAATCTACTTATACTGATTTTAACCACTGATATTAAATGTATCCACAGAAAAAAAGTTACTGTGATGTTCAATAAAGATTTTTTTTATTATGATGTTGAACAGGGACATTTTCTAAATGATGCTGAATAGTGTAAATTTGCTATTTTTATCTTTAAGAAATAGTTTTGATATAAAAATCTCAAAGACTGAATTCAAGTGACTTTCCATTACTAATGATCTGTGTCTTTGTTTTCCTGCCTATTATACATTGTATTTTGGAACAATATGCTTTACTTCTAATTATTTTGTTAGTTGGTATTAACTTTATTTTCTGAAATAAAGATTTAAAAATTAAAAAATTTAAATTAAAAATTAAAAGACAAAACTTTGTTATTGTGGTGTTTATAAGGTCACACTCAGAAACATTCTAATTAAGAATCTATATATAAAAATGTGTGTGTATGTCTGTTGATAGATAGATAGATAGATGATAGATAGATAGATAGATAGATAGATAAGGGCTCAAAGATTTATCTCAGGTGTTAGAAAAAATCAGACAGGGAAAGGACTTAGACTAACATAGACATACATACATATACATGTCTAATGATGTATATGTATGTGTATATATATATAATATTTATACATATATAGACATATATTTAAGTGCATTGTAGCCAATCATATCGTGTCCAAAGCCAGAGCCGTTATAATTTACTTGTTGGACTCCAAAGGGGGAGCAGTTACGGGCGGAGGAACGCCGGAATATATGAAGACATGAAAGTGTCATTATTAAAAAAAAAGTAAGAGTTCCCAAGGCCTTTCATGAATTAAAGTCCCCGTCTTTTACTTTATGATTACTAATATTGTAAATAAAAATGTTACATTTTACCACCACTTTAATACTGTCTGCCTTTTGGTCTTTATGACACTTAATTATAAATAAAAATGAATTTCCTGTCTCTAAAAAATCCTAGTTTCTAAGCTTTCACAGTAAAATCCTTAAATGCTGCCTGCTTATGTTTAAAAAAATAAATGTCATCTAGAAAGCCTAGATGTGGTTAAATGTCTTTGCAGCGTGGCCGGTAGGGAATGTAAAAGTGTACGGGTGTTTTTAATGATTTTTTTTTTCTAGTATGCATGCAGTGACTGAAATATTACATTTGGAAAAATCCTGTGTTGTGTGTGGGGTGCCAAGGTTGGCAGTTATTTGAATACCAGCAGTAGGAGGAGGACCAATATGTACTTCTACAAATTTCTAGTGGAAAAAAAAAGTACAAAGAGCCAAAAGAACAACATAACTACCAATTGCTAAGACTAGAATTGTGATGCTGAGCTCCTGAAGACCTGACCCGACCTTTTCCATTAGCTGTACTTGCCTTACTGCTCCATTTAAAGAGCCCTTTTAGAGTAAAAATAATTTGAAATAATTTGTTAGAACCATAATTTTGTAAACAAATTATTTTCTTTTACTTTGTGTTAACTTAAAAATAGGTGTTAAAAACATACACCCCCATTTATTATGGGGTCAGACAATGTTCCTAGGCAGGAAACCTGTTTGCCCGCGCTTGTGGAGAATGAAGCAACATTAAATGCTTATATTTATCAATGTATGCACAAACTCTCATGCAACCATGGCCGCTGCTATTGCGTAACTAAATGTGCAGGAGCAAGGGTTGTCTATTAGAAATATGCAATAAGTAATTCTGTTTGGAAAAACTAGCACTCGCCCTTTAAAGTCTCTTAGGGACTGCTGCTGTTTTTCGTCTCTAGGAGATGTCCATTTCATCCTCCTATATGTCAAGTGAATTCTCACGCTATAACCAAACAGAACAGCACGAGAGGTAAAGCTTAAAATTTAAAATTTTATTAAAGCTCTTTTAAAACCAGTGTTAGTATTACACAGACACTCGGATCCAAACAGCTATAACAACTTATGGTCTTTGATAAAGTGCAAACTAAGACGTGAAATGCGTCAGTAATATGGCTGTTTGGATCTGAGTGTCTGTGTAATACTAACACTGGTTTTAAAAGAGCTTTAATAAAAGTTTAAGTTTTAATCTTTCCCTCTCGGGCTGCTCTGTTTGGTTATGGCATGAGAATTTTGGTTATTACTGTTACAAGTCTCAGCAGATGGATCAGGGGTCGTCTATTACCCTGGGCAGATTGGTTCATGGCGATTTAACTTTGCCCCCTCAGAGGAGAGGTTAGGAAGAGCTCAGGGCTCTGACGCTGCATCTGTAGCATCATAAATGAAGCCTTTAGTCAAATTTGTGATCTTGTGCCACTCTAGGTGAGGATACATCTGGTGAAACAATCAGGAGCAGACATATATTTGTATGATATATGTGTATGTCCCAATCAGCAATCACTGGCCTTTTCTTCATCTGGGGTGTTCCAGGAGAGCTTCGAACTACCTGTTTATTACTTTGAAGGAGTTAATTAAATAATAAAAAGGGAAATATGTTTGTACCTTTAAGTTATATGATACCAGAACGTACTCTAAATCAATTACAGCAGCCCCCACCCATTTTAATTAAGTTTATCTCTATATGTTTCTAATTCAGGCACAGATAACATCTACCTTTAATCCAGACCTGAAACAAGGTACTTCTAATCTATTTTTCTTCAAACTCCTTTAATTCTATTATTATACATAAACATCTGTTCCAAATTTGTTCTGCAACATTTCCAATTCTTTTCTGAAGTTTCCTTCCACTATAACATAGTTCTCTCATATCAAAGTCCAGTTTTAGTCAGTTCTGCCAAGTATCTATCCTGTATTGGCTTCTTGATAACAACAGCTTCTATTTATTTGTTATTCTGTGCGACTAATTCACTGAGAATTTTAGAGCTGTATCAAACGTAGGATAATTTATGTAATTGGAGAATGCTGTCTCTTTTTTGGATCCTTAATAAATCTAGGACACTTTCTCTTGCTTTCTTAAAGGGACATGAAAGTCAAAATGACATTTTAATTATTCTGATATCATTTTTACAAAACTTTTCAAATGACTTCTTATATCAAAATTGGCTTTATTCTCTTGGTATCCTTTGTCAAAAAGTATACCTATATAGGCTCAGGTGCTCACTTTTTTATTATCCTTTTAATACATTTAACTGATTTTGATGCTTGTTTGTGGAGCTCATTCTATGAATCAAAAATAAACAGTAGCAAGATAGATGCTTCATCGATTATAATGCAGCTGTAACTAACTTCTTCAACAATTACAAATCAGCAAGTTTTTTTCAGTGAGATTTAACTATAAACAGGTTTCATTTAAGGGATATGAAACCCAAAATCTTTCTTTCATACGCTGTCAGCATTTATAATTGCACAAGCATTTCTTGTGAAATGCTTGTGCAATGCCACCCCTGCATATTCGCGGCCGCTAGCAGGGGGTGTCAATCAACCCGATCGTATCCGATTGCATCTAACTTTTAATAGAAGACATCCAAACAGTATGTGCAGAAGTAGCAAGGGAAGAACGGTGGCTGTTCCCTACTGTCACTTAACACTGCCTGCTGCAGCAAAAGCTCCCTCCACAGGTTAAACAAACTGCTGCAGGCACATAGGAGACCAAGAAAAATAGATAAGTATGATATGTTAGTTGAATAAAAAAAAGTTTCAATTGCATGATCTATCTGAATCTAAAGTCTTATGAGAATCAGTGTCTGAAATGTTATAATTGATTATTGAATGTTATATCAATAAAAGGGAGATTGTATGTACTGTATATACAAGTGTAGACTATATTAATTTTATTTTTGCATTAAAATGCTGTGTGAAGCTAAACTTTCAAAAGTGAAAAAAGTAAGCGTCAGTGCACCACCAAAATGTTCCTTTAGAATGTTAATGTTTTAAACTGGGGATCTAAAAACTCTGCTAATGAGGTTGAGATCTGACCTCTTATACAAAATTAGCTCACCGATATCTCATGCCTTTCAAAGCTATTTGTTTTGTTTTTCCCACCCAGTCCAAAACAGCACTAGGATACGTCATGGTTTAAAGAAACCCTTTTTCCCCGAAACTCGACAGGCATTCTATATGCAATCTGTTTAATATTAATCCACTTAAATTACTTGTGACATCTGTATCCATAAAAAATAGTTCCCTGACATTCCTGTATATTCTAAATAAATGTTATGCAATCTAATGCCATAAAAATTATGTTTTATATTTGTTCGATAACATTTTATAAATGTGGTACAGCTTATCAATTCTTTCCTGTCAATTCACCACTTGTTTTAAACCAATTTGTACTAGCTCCTCCCCATCCAATCAATTATGTAATATATTCTTCCTTTCTAAATCAGATTTGTTATATTCTAAGCCAAAATTAACCATTTTAAGCCAATGATTAGAGGAGTGGTCTTACTCATAACTTTAACTATTCAAACATCCCTGTATTAAAAAATGAACGTATTTAGACTTGTTTTCAATTTCATCAGATTGCATTATGGGAGATTACTGCATGGGATCATTGTGAGAATGTTGAAAATGTGGGTCAAGTGTGTCAATCTAGACAATTATTATTTTGTGATTAAAAAAAAAAGAGGAACAATAGCTTCAATCAAGATTTGCATAGGAGTATTGGTATTTAAAGGTTAATTAGTTGGATACTGTAGTGAAGGGAAGGTGGAATATTAGTTAAGCACTACAGGGAGGTTGGGGATTCCACAGTGTTTTGGTGTACGTTTAACTCTCACACAATAAGACTGGGAGATTGTTTATAGAATATATCTTGGGACAATGATGTTGACATTGGATATATGAAATTTAATTTTTCTGAGAAATATGTCTACCTAGGGTGTTAAAGGATAGAATTTCTTAGGTTGCATTGGTATTGTCATACTAAAGAACTAACAAATTGTCACAAATATTTATCAGCCACAATTAATGGCAAGAGAGAAATTTGCATCTGTGACATTGTGACATTCTGCATGTGTTCAGTTAAAGATCTTTTTACTATATACAATGGTTTTCACTAAAAAAAATGAACTGAAACATTGACATAATCCATTTTAAGATTTTAGGTCATGACTAAAGCTAAATTAGTTACTTCTTTATTTTATATCATACTATAAATGACAATAAAATGGCTAGTGGTTTCACTTGACCTAAAAAACTAGGCTCTTACATTACACTGCTAACACGTACCACAAGTACTCCAAAGTTTTTCCTCAGCATCCTGTTACTCTTTTGTATTGTGCCAAATGCACATTGGCTACCAGTACTTTGAGAAAAATCTCAGAGAAGTCATATAAGATTTGATAACACTAAATTCGAAAATATTTAAACGTTCCCATCTCTGTTAAAAAGCACCATTGTGAAGACAAAAAACACATCAGTTGTATTATATTTGCCTTTTTTATGTCAATATCTATATATATACTACGTGTCCTAAAAAATCACTTTTAACACTTTTAAACAATTACAAAACATGTTTGCCTCCAGAATGATTTAATATAAAGTTCTTCAGTAATAGCTAAGGATTATGGGTACAACATGGTTGATATTGTATGGAAACATAACTGTGTACATGAATATGCATGTGTGTGAAAGCATGTGTTATATGTTTTTCAGAATATTATCAGGTAAAGATGGACAAAAAGTTTAATTGTTGGGGGTTTAAATTAGATGATATGTGGCTATTATGGAGAAAACCAGACCAGCACTACTTCAGAGGCCAGAATGAGCGTTACAAGGAAAGCCTATGAGGCTTGCTGACATTTACTAAACACTATTGTAGTTTTATGCAATATAGCATATAACTAACATGTTTCTCTCACTAGAAAACAAATTATCACCAATTATAATTAAAAATTATCATAAATATATCATTTTATTTGTCCTTTTCTTTCATGGCTGCTTCCATGCATCAAAACAGATTACCCAATGTCACAATTATCTTGTCAGAAAATCCATTCACTGGCAACTATGAAAACCTCTTAAATCTCATCATTATGAAGTTTTTTTTAAATGTATTTATTTTGCTTTCTTATTACTATGTGAAGCTGGAATTGGGAACTGACCTATTTATTGTCTACATCAATTCTGAAATCTCATTCTTCTGTCAGTGTTGTCAAACTTGCAAAGTATATTTTAAATAAGGTAAAAATGGAGATATAAATCACATTGGATGACTTAACAAAATCAAAGTAGTAAAGGGGCCAGTTTCCACTTCAGAGAGATACAATTTAAATACCATATGCAGCAATGAAATTTGAAATATAATTTAAGAAAGTGTTTTAGAATGATCTTGAAGTTTCAGAAACAAGTTATTTGATAAATGCTAAGAATAAAGTTTAAGAAAATATAACAAGTGTATTAAAAAAAGCAGATAAATAACAAACTTTAAAAGGAGCTTCAAACTCAAAATAAAATTAGGCATAGAATACTGTTATTATTGTAAATGTAGCATGCATTCATTAATTAAAGGGGCAGTTTACCCCAAAACTTTCTCTCTTTTAATTTGTTCCCAAAGATCTACTTTACCTTCTGGGGTGAGATTACATATACGGCGCAGGCTTCAGCGCAAGCTCTGCAACCTGCGCCCCCCATAATTTCACCTCACACATCAGGGTATTACATATACGGCGCGGGCAGTTCATAAAGTACCGTAAGTCGGATAAACTAGCGATGTCCAGAAATAAGCGTAAATACACATTTCAGGAGTCGCCAGTGACTTACGGCACTTTAGAAACTGCCGTCGCCTAAGAAAAGTAAAAAAAAAATCTAATCTCCCGTAAAAGTCTAACACGCCTCCCAAAAATAAGCCCGACACATAAAACCCCAATATCCGCAAACCCCCCTCTCACAACTAATAATACATTTATTAACCACTTAACCGAAAAAAAACCACAACACAATATGCCTAATTAAACTATTAATCCCTATATCCGCCATCAAACCCACACCACAAGTAATAACTAAATTATTAACCCCTAAACCGCGAAAGCCCACAACGCAATAAACCTAACCCCTAACTTAACAGCCCCTAACCTAACACCCCCTAAATGAACCCAATTACCTAAATTACAAAATACTAAAGTTACTATTAAAATAAAAAAAATTAACACTACTTTAAAAATAAGAATAAACTAAGTATAAATTAAATGGACAGTCTAATCAAAATTAAAATTCTGGTGTAGACTGTCCCTTTAAACTACAATTACAGAAAATAAAAAAATCTAAGATTACATAAAATAAAAAACAAAATTACCAAATTTTAAAAAATTATACCTAATCCCTATGAAAATAAAAAAGCCCCCCAAAATAAAAACACCCCCTACTCTAAGAATAAACTACCAGTAGCCCTTAAAAGGGTTTTTTGCAGGGCATTGCCCCAAGATAATCAGATCTTTTACAACAAAATACACAAAGTCCCCCCTAACAGTAAATCTCCCCCACCCACCAAGCCCTCCAAAATAAAAGAACCTAACACTAAAAAACCTAAACTACCCATTGCCCTGAAAAGGGCATTTATTGGGCATTGCCCTTAAAAGGGCATTTAGCTCTTTTACTGCCCACCCTAATCTAAATAAAACAACCCCCCCAAAAACCCTTAAAAAAAACCTAAGTCTAACCCCCAGGTTGGTACTCACCGTTCCTTAAGTCCGACAGAGAAGGTCCTGTTCCAGGCGGTGAAGTCTTCTTCCAAGCAGTGACCTCTTCTTTCTTCTTCCAGGAACATCCAGCGCGGAGCGGAGCAGAGCTGAAGACCGATGACCGCGGAGCTGAAGACCGGCGACCCTGGAACTGAAGACCGGCGACCCTGAAACTAAAGACCTGGGACCGCGGAGCCATGGAGCGTGGAGGATCCTCTTCGTACGATCTGCGCCGTACACTGTATAGAGAATTCAAGGTACGCAATTAAAAATGGCGTCCCTTGAATTCCTATTGGCTGATTTGATTCTTCAAATTCAAATCAGCCAATAGGATGAAAGCTACTCAAATCCTATAGGCTGTTCAAATCAGCCAATAGGATGCGAGCTACTGAAATTCTATTGGCTTTTCAAATCACACTAATCGCGTACCTTGAATTAATTATCCAGTGTACGGCGGAGATCGTTTGAAGAGGATCCTCCACGCCCCATGGCTCCGCGGTCGCCGGTCTTCAGTTCCAGGGTCGCCGGTCTTCAGCTCCGCGGTCATCAAACTTCAGCTCCACTCCGTGCTGGATGTTCCTAGAAGAAGAAAGAAGAGGTCACCGCTTGGAAGAATGCTTCCCCGCCTGGAACAGGACCTTCTCCGCCGGACTTCAGGAATGGTGAGTACCAACCTGGGGATTAGACTTAGGGTTTTATTTAAGGTTTTTTTTGGTGGGGGTTTGTTTTATTTAGATTAGGGTGTGCAGTAAAAGAGCTAAATTCCCTTAACAAATGGCAGTTAGTAGTTTAGGTTTTTTAGTATTAGGTTCTTTTATTTTGATTTGTTTGGTTGGGGGGGGGGTTACTGTTAGGGGGGACTTTGTTTATTTTGTTGTAAAAGAGCTGATTTAAGGGCTACTGGTAGTTTATTCTTAGAGTAGGGAGTGTTTTTATTTTGGGGGGCTTTTTTATTTTCATAGGGATTAGGTATAATTTTTTAAAATTTGGTAATTTTGTTTTTTATTTTATGTATTCTTAGGTTTTTTTATTTTCTGTAATTGTAGCTTAAAGGGACAGTCTGCACCAGAATTTTAATTTTGATTAGACTGTCCCTTTAATTTATACTTAGTTTATTTTTATTTTTAAAGTAGTGTTAGGTTTTTTTATTTTAATAGTAACTAGTATTTTGTAATTTAGGTAATTTGGGTTTATTTAGGGGGTGTTAGGTTAGGGGTTAGGTTTATTGCGTTGTGGGCTTTGGCAGTTTAGGGGTTAATACTTTAATAGGTCGTTTGCTTTGTGGGTTAATGGCGGATTAGGGGTTAATAGTTTTAATAGGTAGTTTGCGATGTTGGGGTTGGTGGATTTAGGGGTTAATAATTTAGTTATTATTTGCGGTGTGGGTTTGATGGCAGATATAGGGGTTAATAGTTTAATTAGGCTTATTGCGTTGTGGGGGGTTGTCGGTTTAGGGGTTAATACTTTAATTAATTGAGGTGTGGGTTTGATGGCGGACATAGGGGTTAATACACTTTATTAGTTATTGCGGTGGGGGATTGCAGTTGACTGGTAGATAGATATTGCGCATGTGTTAGGTGTTAGTTTATTTTTGAAGGCACTTTCGGTAGTTACGGTGCTCCCATACTCAGCGCAAGCCCTGCTGCAGCTGCCTTGTATGGCGAGGTGAAAATGGAGTAAGTCCTTGTGCTGAATATTGGATACCAATTTGCGACGCGGACCGATGTTAACTCATGGGAGTAAAAATTGCGGGTGACGGGAGAAATATACGTGCATAACTTGCATGCTACGCCGTATATGTAATACCGAAATTGCGTAAAAACCGGCTTCGCCCGCAAAAGCCAGCGACGCCGGTTTTTATGCGATTTTGGTATTACATATGTAATGGGGCCCCTGGAGTGTAATTAAATTGTTTGCAAATAGCTCCTTAGCCTTTATATTGGCATTTGAAATAGCGGATTTAGCTTGTAGTATCCCTACCTGTACTGAAAGTTTCAATACCTACTCTCACAGTGGGAGATTGAAGTGATAAAACTCTAAAATGATCATGTTCAATAGTTCTTTCTAATTATTGTACAGAGACAGAGATAAGAAAGGGAAGCATTTGGGTGGTAAGATAATGAAATCTGATCTGTTAGCAAGCCAAGTCTATTTTGATGGGTTGTGGTTTCAAAGAGCAAATCCAGCTATTTAGTTTGCAAAAAGAAGCATAAATTAGCTATTTCTCATACATTTTATACGCTGCAGCTGGTATGACAAAGTCATGGGGACACAGGGAAAAACAGTTTTACAGTGAACTGCCCCTTTAACTTACACGCTTTTCCTGTAATTTACCTTTTAGAAAGCGTCTTTTCCATTGCCTCATAGAGCTTGCATACTTATGTATGATTATATTAGATTGAACCTGTCGCTTGCTACACATTGGGCTAGAGAAGGGGTCTTCAAAGTCTTAGGCGGTGATCCTCCCTTCTGATGAAAAAAAAGACAGTGTCCCCCCCCCCATAATAGATGTTAGTTTATTTTTTCTCTCTAAAGAACATTGTAATTATTTTTGGGGAATTTACATCTGATCTGTTGATTACACGCAGCTCTCAAGATCTGATTCTGCTCCACAAAAAGAGCTTTTCACTCCCGTTTCACTTTGTTAGTCCTGTGTTATACACAACTTACTGTTCAAGACAACAAACGCAATGCAGTCTTTCAGCGATTTCGACCTCAGTGCCTTTCTTCCACCTACATCCTGCACTTTGCCTTATTCCACCACGACACGGCAAGTGGCATTGTTGGCTCTTAAAAAAACATTCTATGTTTGCAAAAGTCAGCTGCATGTGGTTGCCATAGGATGAAGTGAAATGTCAGTGCTCCCGTGCCTCCCCTTATATGATCTAGTGCCCCCGTGAGTTTTGCTAGTCTTTAGAACAAACACATTCATTAGAAAAACAAACAAAATCATTTTTGCATCAAAATAATGATAAGTAATATAGGAGCTGATTGGAGGAATGATGAAGGGGGGTGATTTGCTGGAAGGAAGGTTGTTGCTACTGTATGGGCAGTCCAGTAAAAATACTATGATAGACATATATAGTTAAAGGGATAGGAAACCCAACATTTTTCTTTCATCAGTTAGGTAGAACATACCATTTTAAACAACTTTTCCAGTTTACTTCTATTAGCAAATTTGCTTAATTCTCTTGGTATCATTTGTTGAAGGAGCAGCAATGCACTACTGGTTTCTAACTGAACACATGGGTGAGCCAATAACAATCAGTATATATATGCAGCCACCAATCAGCAGCTAGAACCTAGGTTTTTTGCTGCTCCTGAACTTATCTAGATAAACCTTTCAGGAAAGGATAACAAGAGAAGGAAGCAAAGTAAATAATAGAAGTAAACTGTAAAGTTGTTTACATTTGCATGCTCTTTATCAACCATGAAAGAAAAAAATTGGGTTTCATGTCACTTTAAAGGGACAGTAACCATTGGGTAACGTTTTCAATGCATTATGTGCAGAATTATATAACATAAGGATAGCCTTTTGTTTGATTTTTTTTAATAAATATGTCATTTGGCTGCTAATACTATACTTACTTTGTGTGCGAAGCCGTCCTCTTCTGTGCAGCAGTTTTTCCAACTAGCACGTCATGCGCTCAATGTCCAGTCGCAACTTGCCCGATCATGCAATTCATCTACATCTAACTGGCTCCCGTGATAGGTAAACTGTTGGCTGCTTTGCCAAGCACAGGGACTCACTACATGTAGTTGAATGGCGCAACCGGTAAAAATATGATTAAAAGGTAAGCCCTTGACGCACTAGTTGAAAAAAGTACAATAGTACTTCTCATACAATCAGAATGATGTAGCAATATATATTACTGGAGAGTGAACTAAAAGTATTTGTTTTCATACAATGCTATTTATATTTTGCCCCAAAAGATCATTTTCCCAAATGTAGGCGATTATATTTACAAGTTTAAAAAAAAGAAGAATGCTTTGCAGCATAGAATTATTGTTACTGAAATTAGTTTCAGATAGAATTACAGCTAATTTTGTTTAGTGTCAGAATACATTTAAACACCAGGAGCCACAGACTCAATCGTTGACCAGATAACCCCAAGCTCAGAAAGTCAAACGTGTCAGCCAACTTCTGTTCTCTCCCAGTTAACAAGGCTGAACCCTCTCCAATTTCTTCTAACTGAAATATTTATGTTCTGACTGCAGGGTTTCTCATGGTTGCCAAACCTCTGACATTATATGAAGCACCTCGAACAGTGAGATGAAAAGAAAACTCAGACTGAAAATAAACGAATGTGTGGAAACATGCCACTCCTAGCCACTGATGGTAATACCATTAGGTGCTTGTGTATAGAAGAGCACCCATGTAATGTGTCACATGCTAACTAAGCGCTCAGGCAGCATAAGGGTTAAAGAACTGTGCTTATAGTTAGTCCACGGTCTACTTGTAATAAAAGTTGTGTGAGAACATAAACAGGGATCCTGACTTCTTAAAGCAAGTGGCTCCCGGTGGTGAAATGATTTTACATCAACAATTCTCTGAAACTGGAAACCGCTGGAGAATTTTGACGAGAAAAAAAAAAAAAAAGTAGAGAAAAGGACCTTGGGAGGGGGGAATGAGGGGATAAGGTGATATCTGAAAAAGAAAAATATTATTCCATTGTCTAACAGAGTCCGGAGATTTAGAAAGTTAGAAACATGTTTAACAAGGAGATGACAGCAGCAAAAACTATATAAGTTAAACATTTGTCAGACATAATCACAAGTAGAAATATACACATATATAGATGAAGGTACGGTCCTCAAAATGATAATTACTCACACTTATAATCGGATTAATTCCTTTCTTGGAAAGTCTTCCACTCTAAATGGTAAATTATTTGCTAAAATGATGAAAGAGACACTAAAGTAATTTTTATATTTGCAGAGGATATATCAGCAGTTCATTACTGCATTGCAAAATATCTGTATACAAAATAAATTCTTAGCAAACTTAATTTTGCATGGTTTTGCAGCTCAGGGACAGACCCATTGAAAAGGAACAGATATAAATGATCTTTTGCACTGACTGTGTATAGTGTGTCGCAGGGTCACTAAAATTAATACTGCAGTATGCCATTGTGCCTTGATGGGGGATTTGGAAAAGAACACAGTTTCAGAGATATTCAGACTCCATTTCCCCACAACGGCACTGTTACCAAAATCAATAAGAATTATAGATCACTGAAAATCAAATGGATAAATGAAAAAACTGCTCAACAACTGAACAGGCCTCTCATCCTCACTCTGCTGGAGCAGCATTCTCTAGTTTCCTGGCAGTCTCCTCTCGCTCTCTACACGTTGAAAATGTCAATATCTTGTATGTTTTCTTTGTGTATTCACATTTAATTGACATGTTCAGAATAAAAAAAAATTGTTGTCACTCACAATCACAAAATGGGCCATGGTTATTGTTGCCATGGGTAGCGCCATCTTGTTTTTTAGGAGATTAAAAAAAAAAAAAAAAGGCTGGTGCTGAGCAGAAAGCAGTCAGTGAGCCAATCAGCAATGGCAGTTGGACAATCCAGCCAATCACCAGCTCTGTTCAGCTTGAGAGCTTTAAGGGATAGCAAGTCAAAATTACAATAGTACAATGTACTTCTATTATCAATTTTGCTTAGTTCTCTTGGTATCCTTTGTTAAAGAGTAATCCTAGGTGAGCTGAGGAGCGTGCCTGTGTTTCTAGCCATCTGGCTGCAGTGTTTCAATATTGCTTATATCAAATGTTACACATAGTTGCACACATTGTTAAAGACTGGTAAAGGCATGTGCACACTCCTGAGCTCCTTTAGCTATGTGTTTAACCCATTTGTGTGTCAAGTTGTACAAAAATGACATGCTCTAACTAATTATGGCATTTTATTTTCTCACTGCAATGTCTCTTTAAGCTGCTAGTTCAGAGTTTTCCACACGAATATAAAGTATTGTCTTAAGAGAACGTTACATTATTGAAGTTTCACAAAGCTTAAAGGGACATTCCGGTCAAAATTTAAATTCACATCAATGAATTTGATCTTTGCATAGAAACATATTTGCAATATACATGTATTGGCATGTTTAAACATTTTTCTCTGCATGGGCATGTGAACTATAGCTAGATACTCTCAGTGCACCAGCATTTTAAATACTACAGCTGCTCAGAGTGCCAGTGGGGCTTGTGTCATGTCAGCAATTAACAAATTTATTCATTACCAGATGATACAAGCACCTTAGGCTCTCTGATTAAGTGCTCTGTTCAAAATGCTGGTGCACGGTGCATACTTAAATAAACTTTTGAGCATTTTTGCTAATTCATGTATAGTGCAATAAAGCTTCTATACAAATCTAAAATGCACTTGTGTGCTTTCCAATTTTGGCTGGAATGTCCCTTTAACAGAGCATCAAGTATAGTACTTCATAAAAGGGATCTGGAAAATCTAGAGGAAAAACAAATAAATAAGCTAAAAACTGTGATTTTTATATCAATCACGCAAGTGACATATAAAGGATTCAGATGCAGTGAGAGCGGAAATAACTGCAGGTCACTACTTATTTGGTATTATCCAAAGGGTTAATCTCCACCATAAAAGGATGAGTCAGATTGAGTTGCTATTTTGAGAGTTACTGGCTGGTAACTCTGCCAGCCAGGTGCATGTTTTGCCCAGCGGGTCAATGTGTGCCAAGCCTCAGGTATTTTGTAAGATGTTTCCTGTTATGAAAAGCCATTCCTAGAGGATTTCACTCAGACTCCTTTCTCCCCCAGATGTATTACTGCATTACATCCTGGCACAATAAAATATCTCTTGTTTGGTCTGCAGGACGTATCTAAGGTGAAATCATACAGCTGAAATCATATAAGCTAAAAAAAATGGAAAGTAAAGAAACTGAGATGCAGAAAAGTGATCATCTATGCCAGAGCTTGACAAATGCCAGTTGCCGTGAAACCACAGCTTCTACAATTTTATTCCAACCTCCTAACATTTTGTATTTTTCTCCATATATTTATATACAAACATCCATGAGTGGTTCGTAAAGCATGTGGCTGGCTCCTAAAGTTAAAATACATGTGTCTACAAATCTATATAATAGTATTATATATTGCTATTGTTATAATATCTATTCCAAAATGTTAAAGGGACATTAAACACTTTGAGATGGTAATATAAATTGATAAAGTGTATATAATAAAACAACTCTGCAATATACTTTCATTATTTATTTTGTCCTCTTTGCCTGTAATTACATTCTGAAATTGTGAGCTTTTCAGTTCCTGTTAGAAATGGAAGTGCAGAACACTGTTATATTCCACACAGCTATTGGCTGCGCACGCTAGTGACCTATTTATAACTGACCCTAATTGGCCACAGCAGAGAAGGTAACACAAGTTACAACATGGCAGCTCCCAGTGTTTTATAGACACTAAAACTTTACACTTATTTTGTCACTTTTTAAACAACTAATGAAACTTTAAAAAATACATCTACATGTTAGTCATTGACTAATCTTTTCTTTGAATGCATCATTCTATCTAGCATGTATTTAGTGTTTAATGTCCCTTTAAGGAGACATTCTAATGCACAGTTTATATACTATAATTTATTAGTATCATTTTTGCATTACTGACCCTAGCTTATGTGTTTAACCCCTGTAAAGGCATTGCAGCTCCCAAGTAGGACGGCAAGTGCTACTGCAACCCCTGATTGGCTCATCAGCTGTGCTGCTTGGGAGCTGCAAAGCTTGCGGCCCTAGAGCAGGTCTTTAAGTTTGTGTTGTGTTTAAAGGGACATGAAACCCAATTTTTTTTCTTTCATGGTACAGAAAGAGCATGCAATTTTAAACACATTTCCATTTTACTTATATTATCTAATTTCATTCATTCTCTTGATATCCTTTGTTGAAAAGCATATATAAATAGGCTCAGTAGCTGCTGATTGGTTGCTGCACATAGATGCCTTGTGTGATTGGCTTACCCATGGGCATTGCTATTTCTTCAACAAAGGAATTCTAAAGAATGAAGCAAATTAGTTAATGGAAGTAAGTTGGAATATTGTTTAAAATTGTATTGTCTATCTCAGGGGTGGGCAGAGTTTTGCAAGGCAAGGGCTACCTCAAATTTTATTTCAAGTGACGTGGTCACCTAACTAAAAAAAAACACACCATGATTCACCATCATTGGTCAGCTTATATTTCATTCATTCTGCCATCCATTCACCGCACTTGTAGCAGCCTTCAGTCCCTCCCTTTCCTTTCATGCTTCCCTTTACTCCACGTTACATCAATACTCAAAGTTTATACTTATCTATGAATTACAGATGTCTTATTAAAAGATAGACATGAGCAGGTACACACACATTTTGCGCTAACCCTGTCAGTCTCACCTACAATACCAGCAGTGAACAAGCTAAACCGGGTGTGGGCGTGGATACTGACTTGGAATTCTATCTGATGAGTGTGTGGTCTGACAGTGCTTGCATCTGACAGTGCTGTATAGCAGACGGACATAAGCAGATCCAACTTTAAATAGGATCTGCTTATGTCCGTCTGCTATACAGCACTGTCAGATGCAAGCACTGTCAGACCACACAGTCCTCAGATAGAATTCAAAGTCAGTGTCCACACCCACTCCCGTAACCCTTTGTCTCCCAGAGCTCTGTTTTCCAAGGCCCAAGGAGTTACTAAAATAGTTCATGTTAATGTGATCCCTATGACTGTGGAAGTTTCCTACCTTCTACATAACTTCTAATCGCTAACTCCAGGCTCCGGGGTGATTGTGCCCTCCAGCATCCGACAATACCCTCCTTACTCCTCAAACATATTAGCTTCTTTACTGGCCGTAGAGCTCCCCTGGCCTCAGGCAGGTAGCCAATCTGCACGTAGCAGCGGAAAAATCTACCAGTCCGAGACAAGCCAATAATGTAAGGGGGGTCGGCTCTCAGCCAACCGGAAACTTCTTGTCTCTAGCGAAGATGGTTGTGTAGTAGAAGTTTGGTGCTGAGGATCACATGAGCTATTGAAACTTGTATATAAGTTATATACACCCCTGAGGCACGATATGAGTCCTGAGTGCTGATAGGCCACATGTTTAGCAGTCTGCATAAGTAAGAGATAGATTTGTCACACATCTACGATGGCAAAATCTTTCTCTTACTATGCAGACTTTGGAAATCCAAGCAGTCACCTCAAAATTCACTTGCGGTCCACTGGTGGACCGCAATCTACTTCTTGCCCACCCCTGTTCTATCTGAATCATGAAAGAAACATGTTGTGTTACATGTCCCTTTAAAGGGATAGTAAACCACAAAATTTTCTTTTATGATTCAGATAGAACATACAATTTTAAACAAAGTTGCAATTTACTTCTATTATTAAATTAGCTTCATTCTATAGTTATCCATTGCTGAAGGGACAGCATTGCACTACTGGCAGCTAACAGAACACATCTAGTTAGCCAATCACAAGAGACAAATGTGTGCAGGCACCAATTAGCAGCAGCTCCCCCTAATGTAGGATGTGTGCGTATTCATTTTTTTAACAAGGGATACTAAGAGAACAAAGCACATTTGAAAATAGAAGTGAATTTAAAAGTGTCTTAAAATTACATACTCTATCTGAATCATGCAAGTTTAATTTTGACTTTCCTATCCCTTTAAGTCTTTTCCAAAGGTTAAACACATTGCCTAGATTACAAGTAGAGTACAAAAATATTAGCGCTAACTAGGGATGGGCGAATGTTTTGCAATATTTGAAAAATCTAATTAATTTTAACACGTTCATTCGATGTACAACATTTTAACATTTTGCTTAATGTAATAGTATTTCTAAAGCTTTTCTTTAAATGTAATATTTGATTCAAGTTTTTCTAACAATATGATTCGAATTATGCAATATTTGAATTACATTTGTTTTAATTGATATATTTGTAATAATATTTCTAATGCTCTCTTTAAATTTAATATTCCAAATTGAAACAATATATTTGTATCTATTATGTATCAATTCACTAAATTCTCTACCACATGAACTACTGACATTCTGAATAGATAGTATTTGAACATTCGAATTTTCCTTCGAACAGGAATATTCATTCTACCAAACAAATTGCACTTTCAGCACATTTGTACATCACTAGCGCTAACACCGTTAAAGTTAAATCAATAGCGCTCTTATTCTTGAACTCATAAGTTAAAAAAATAAAATGGTTGTTCACATGTGAAAGACTCAGGCACACTAACATCTAGAGTTCAGGGCGTTAACTCCATCAACAAATCTCTGTCCTGGCTTTTACTACAGCAATTACCCAATGGTGCGCTAACCCAAAGTGCACTTAAGCTGAAGGTGCATTAAGAAATAGTAGAAATACCTTTGTATTCACTCAGAAATAAATATTTGTATATACTGTATCTCTACATCTCTGTATCTATATATCCATTGGGATATATGAATGAAGAACAAAGGTATTTCAACAATTTATTTATTGTTATTGAATAATTAATTATTTATGTTAAAAGTGTTTTAAAGGGACAGTAAAGTCAAAATTAAACATAAAGATTGGATAGAGCATGACATTTTAAACAACTTTCCAGTTTACTTCAATTACCAATTTTGCTTAGTTCTCTCTGTATCCTATGTATACTATCCTATGTATGTTGCATAGATTCAACAAGGTGTTGGAAACATTCCTCAGAGACTTTGGTCCATATTGACATGATAGCATCACACAGTTGCTGCAGATTTTTCGGGTGCACATCCCTGATGAGAATCTCCCGTTCCACCACATCCCAAAGGTGCTCTATTAGATTGAGATCTGGTGACTGTGGAGGTCATTGGAGTACAGTGAACAATTGTCATGTTCAAGAAACCAGTTTGAGATGATTTGAGCTTTGTGACATGGTGCATTATCATGCTGAAAGTAGCCATCAGAAAATGGGTACACTGTAGTCATAAAGGCATGGACATGGTCAGCAACAATACTCAGGTTGGCCGTAGTGTTTAAATGATGCTCATTTGGTACTAAGGGACCCAAAGTGTGCCAAGACAATATCCCCAACACCATTACACCACCACCAGCCTGAACCGTTAAAACAAGGCAGGATGGATTCATGCTTTCATGTTGTTTACACCAAATTCTGACCATACCATCTGAATGTTGCAGCTGAAATCGAGACTCATCAGACCAGGCAATGTTTTTCCAATCTTCTATTGTCCAATTTTGGTGATCCTGTGCAAATTGTAGTATCAGTTTTCTGTTCTTAGCTGACAGGAGTGGCACCAGTTGTGGTCTTCTACTGCTGTAGCCCATCTGCTTCAAAGTTTGACGTGTTGCGGGTTCAGAGATAGTATTTTGCATACCTTGGTTGTAACAAGTGGTTATTTGAGTTACTGTTGCCTTTCTATCATCTCGAACCAGACTGCCCATTCTCCTCTGACCTCTGACATCAACAAGCGATTTTCGTCCACACCACTGCCGCTCACTAGATATTTTCTCTTTTTCGGACCATTCTCTGTAAACCCTAGAGATGGTTGTGCATGGAAATCCCAGTAGATCAGCAGTTTTGAAATACTCAGATCATCCCATCTGGCACCAACAACCATGCCACGTTCAAAGTCACTTAAATCCCCTTTCTTCACCATTTTGATGTTTGGTTTGAACTTCCGCAAGAGTTGCTGCCATGTAATTGACTGGTTAGCAATTTGTGTTACCAAGCAATTGAACAGGTGTACCTAATAAAGTGGCCGGTGAGTGTATCTTTTAAGCATTTTTGAAAGCACTTGCCTGATGGCTAAGTACAGGAGAACTAAGCAAAGTTGATAATAAAAATAAATTGGAAAGTTGTTTAAATTTGTATGCTGAATCATGAAGGTTTAATTTTGACTTTAATGTCCCTTTAACATGATATGGTATATGACAAGGTGTTGGATTTGGGAAAGGCACAAAGGTGTATGTGTGTATATATATGTTTATATATATATGCACACATATATAAATATATATAAATATATATGGATTAGTATGTGTGTTTATATATATACGTACACATACATACATACCTACACATACCAACCATATATATATATATATATATATACACCTTTTGAGCCCTTCCCAGTCCAACAACTTTCCAGATACCATATCTTGTTAAAACACTTTTTAAACACTTATTTCAATAATAGTATAGAGAGAGTGTGAGGGTAGAGAGGGTGTGAGGGTAAAGATTATAAAGTTGTTTATTTTATTTTGTAATCTTGTTTCTTTGAAGCACTAAATGGTGACAATCCTTTGTTACTATTTTTCAAGTGTAATGTAATCTCTCCCCTCCCACTTTTTAGCAACAGGTCTTTCATTAAACAGTGAATTATTTAACAAAATGGGATCTAATAAAATTAAAATGAGCTGAAAGAGGGGCATATGCTTTAAATATATGGGTTTTTTTTTTGGGGGGGGTTGCTTTCACTTGTAACTTGCAGGGGCTTAATAACATATAATAGATGGCAGGTAAGCTAAGCAGTACAGAATTTCAGAAAGCTGAATGCTTCTCATGTCCCCTGAAAAGGTGACTGGAACATGCTGTCTGCATATTTAGAATTTCTGCATACCGTAAGCTCATGCTGGAATCCACTGTGGCTTTCAGCGCTGGGTCAAAGATTTAAGCAGGAAAGCATATCCTGGGTGACCTCACAGAAAGGTGTTCCTTATCAAACCATGGCACAGAAATAAATAGGGGGATGTAAGTCACCTGACCACCTAAGCACATGAGCAGTCAGTACAGTACAGTAACTAGTTTCCATCCATATACACACTTTCATAATGTAAGACAGTGGCTGTATGTTGTTGGCACCAACGTAACATTAAATAACTATTATCATTCATAATGTTTTTATGATAGATCAAAATAGATATTTGTTGAATATTAATAATCATTGATTTGCTATATTTTGTAAAAACGAATATATCTTTATTTCTAATTCAATTTATTGAGTTTTATTAAGATAAAGTGAAAAAAAAAAGTAATTTAAAATAATTATTTTTTGTGTACTGTTTGCTTTAGGAATTCTATATAATGGACCCATTTGTCAGTGTTCAGTCATATTTATTTTAGATACTTATATAAGGTGCATGTTTTACTTAAAGGGACACTGTACCCAAAATTTTTCTTTTGTAATTCAGAAAGAGCATGCAATTTTAAGCAACTTTCTAATTTACTCCTATTATCATTTTTTTCGTTCTCTTGCTATCTTTATTTGAAAAAGAAGGCAGCTAAGCTTTTTTTGGGTTCAGTACTCTGGGCAGCACTTTTTTATTGGTGGATGAATTTATCCACCAATCAGCAAGGACAACTCAGGTTGTTCACCAAAAATGGGCCGGCATCTAAACTTACATTCTTGCATTTCAAATAAAGATACCAAGAGAATGAAGAAAATTTTATAATAGGAGTAAATTAGAAAGTTGCTTAAAATTTCATGCTCTATCTGAATCACAAAGAAAAATGTTGGTTACAGTGTCCCTTTAACACATTTTTATGTTTTATATCACCTTATTTGAAATATTTTCAAGGCAAGTTTATTTTCATAATATGACTAAGATAATTTCAGTTTTCAGCCAGTAGAAGAATATAAAACTACTTATTATCTAAGCACGTGTGTCTGTAAGCTTGTGGAATATTTGTGTTGTATTGTGAAAATATACACTCAGAGAATCCCCCAAAAATGTTAAAAGAATATGAAACTCCCACACAAAAAAACTATGTGATTCAGACAGAACATCCAATTTTAATAAAGTTTCCAATTTATTTCTATTATCAAATTTGTTTCTTTGTTGAAGAGACACCTAAGTAGGCATCTGGAGCACTGGCTGGAAATAGTGCCTGCGATCTAGTGTTCTTGCATATAAATACTATTTTTGCAAAACTGCTGCCATATAGTTCTTCAGACAAGTGTACGGTCCTAAACTTTTTTCAATAAAAGATACCAAGAGAATGAAGAAAAGGTAATAATAGCAGTAAATTAGAAAGTTATTTAAAATTGTCATGAAATTTTTTTTTTGTTTCATTTCCCTTTAAACTGTACATCTGAACCATTTGCTGGATGTGTTGAGTGTGAACATGTCACTTGTCACTGAAAAATTATTTTACACAGCCATAGAGGATACAGCTCTGGCAAAATGTGGAAACCATTAAAATACATATAATTAATTATGTAAAATTTGCCTCATATGTTATAGCTACTATTTGTACAAGGGTGATAAATTCACATCTGCAGGAATTTAATTAATTTGATGCATAACAGATGTGTGTATGGAATCATCTACACAATGCGTATACTAAGTAAAGTTGGTCGAATACTAAGGTGTTAAACTATACAATAGACATAGAAACACATTTTCATAGAACATCTAACCTGGCCATATTTCTGTCTGAAGTTTAGATTTAAAGGGACATTTGAATAAATTAATTAAATGTTATTACAATCATGTTCATTGGTAACTACACATTAAAAGGATGAAAAACCCAGAATTTTTTTTTGATGATTCAGATAGAAAATACAATTTTAAAGAACTTTTTTTTTCAATTTACTTCTATTTTTCCTCGTTTTCTTGTTATTGTTTGTTGAAAAGCAGGGCTGTAAGCTTAGGAGCATGCACAAATCTGCAGCACTATATGACAGCAGTAATTTCTTTCATGATTCCAATAGAGTGTGTGATTTTATACAACTATATTGTGTGTATTGCTTGCCCAGAGGTAGTTATGTTATTAGGGGCACCTAGAGTACTTGTTCCATAGGTTTGCCACCTACAGTCTAAAAAATTGCATTATCAAAAAGTGCATAATAAAAAGAAAGTACAATAGCGTTTTGACTTAAAGGAACACTAAACCCCAAAAAATACTTTTGTGATTCAGGTAGAAAATACAATTTTAAACAACATTCAAATTTACTTCTATTATCTAATTTGCTTCATTCTTTAGATATCATTTGTTGAAGAAATAGCAATGCATATAAGTGAGCCAATGACACAAGACATCTACGTGCAGCCACCAATCAGCAGCTATCTAGATATGCTTTTCAGCAAAGGATATAAAGCGAATGAAGCAAATTAGATAATAGAAGTAAATTAGAAAGTTTTTTTAAAATTACATGCTCTATCTAAATCATGAAAAAAAAATTTGGGTTTCATGTCCCTTTAATAAGTTGGGGGTTCCGTTTTTTAGAGCTATCTGCTTGTACGTGCAGTGTGAACAAAATGTAATAAGACTCTTTTGAGTCAAATCTGAGCTTTCTTCTCCAGGCCATAATTGTAGGGTAGAATATGTTTGATAGAGTTAATATCTAATTATATTATTAAATCAAATCTTTATTACATTTGTAAAGGTAAAAACATATCAATAATGACCATAAATTATCTCTTTGAGCTAAAAAAAATGTTTGAATATTATATACCACACAGGATAAGGTAAAATTATATTTAATGACCTGTTTCCTTTGTCTTACCACTAAAATCTGAGTAGGATTTTTCATTTATGTTTGCAAGCCTTTCTGTATCATATTCCTCACATAACTGAGTATGGACATTTCCCAACTCTTTCCAGATGATTGATATAGCAATGAATATGTCAGATATTTTATTTAAGGCCTTTTATACAGGCTTCAGTTGCAATCCGAATTACACTTTGCACACTTAGGTTTATAAAGATAATTCTAGTAGACATTGTATACTTATTCACAATGGTCATCTAGAAGAGGAATAGATGAGAGAGAGAGAGTGAGGGTAGAGAGAGTGTGAGGGTAGAGAGAGTGTGAGGGTAGAGAGAGTGTGAGGGTAGAGTGAGTGTGTGAGGGTAGAGAGAGTGTGAGGGTAGAGAGAGTGTGAGGGTAGAGAGAGTGTGAGGGTAGAGAGAGTGTGAGGGTAGAGAGAGTGTGAGGGTAGCAAGAGTTTGAGGGTAGAGAGTGTGAGGGTAAAGAGAGTGTGAGGGTAAAGAGAGTGTGAGGGTAAAGAGAGTGTGAGGGTAGAGAGTATGAGGGTAAAGAGAGTGTGAGGGTAGAGAGTGTGAGGGTAAAGAGAGTGTGAGGGTAGAGAGTGTGTGAGGTTAGAGAGAGTGTTAAGGTAGAGAGAGTGCGAGGGTAGAGAGAGTGCAAGGGTAGATAGAATGCGTGGGTAGAGAGAGTGCGAGGGTAGAAAGAGTGTAAGTGTAGAGAGAGTGTGAGGGTAGAGAGAGTGTGAGGGTAGAGAGCATGTGAGGGTAGGGAGCATGTAAGTGTAGAGAGAGTGTGAGGGTAGAGAGTGTGAGGGTAGAGAGTGTGTGAGGTTAGAGAGAGTGTTAAGGTAGAGAGAGTGCGAGGGTAGAGTGAGTGTGAGGTTAGAGAGAGTGTTAAGGTAGAGAGAGTGTGAGGGTAAAGAGCATGTGAGGGTAGGGAGTGTGTAAGTGTAGAGAGAGTGTGAGGGTAGAGAGTGTGAGGGTAGAGAGTGTGTGAGGTTAGAGAGAGTGTTAAGGTAGAGAGAGTGCGAGGTTAGAGTGAGTGTGAGGTTAGAGAGAGTGTTAAGGTAGAGAGAGTGCGAGGATAGAGAGAGTGCAAGGGTAGAGAGAATGCGTGGGTAGAGAGAGTGCAAGGGTAGAAAGAGTGTAAGTGTAGAGAGAGTGTGAGGGTAGAGAGAGTGTGTGGGTAGAGAGAGTGCACGGGTAGAGAGCGTGTGAGGGTAGATAGCGTGTGAGGGTAGAGAGAGTGCAAGGGTAGAGAGGGTGCAAGGGTAGAGAGGGTGCAAGGGTAGAGAGCGTGTGAGGGTAGAGAGTGTGTAAGTGTAGAGAGAGTGTGAGGGTAGAGAGAGTGCGAGGTAGAGAGAGTGCAAGGTTAGAGAGAGTGCGAGGGTAGAGAGAGTGTGAGGGTAAAGAGGGTGTGATTATAGAGAGCATGTGAGGGTAGAGAGAGTGCGAGGGTAGAGAGAGTCCGAGGGTAGAGAGAGTGCAAGGTTAGAGAGAGTGCAAGGGTAAAGAGGGTGTGATTATAGAGAGCGTGTGAGGGTAGAGAGAGTGCGAGGGTAGAGAGAGTGCAAGGTTAGAGAGAGTGCGAGGGTAAAGAGGGTGTGATTATTGAGAGCGTGTGAGGGTAGAGAGAGTGCGAGGGTAGAGAGAGTGCAAGGTTAGAGAGAGTGCGAGGGTAAAGAGGGTGTGATTATTGAGAGCCTGTGAGGGTAGAGAGAGTGTGAGGGTAGAGAGAGTGTGAGGGTAGAGAGAGTGGAGTTGGAGTGAAAAGTGAGTAGCAGGGTACCATGAATAAAACATGAGGAAAAATAAGTAAGCACATTATTTGTTAGAAAAATGCTAGTGCCTAATCTGTATGTATGAAGGAGGAATCAATATGTTGTTACATTGTCATTGGCTACTCATATCTGTGGTACAGTTGTATGTTTCCTTTCCTCTTCTCTAGTTCCTTTCTCTGAATTTATAATAATCTATAAGACAGTGAAGGAATTGTGGGAAGAGTTGGGAGAAGTATTTGGAAGCAAGTGTCTTAATTAGAGACTCTATTTATCTAGAAGATTATTTAACCCCTTAACGACCAAGGACGTACGCCATACGTCCTCAAAAAAAATACACTTAACGCCTGAGGACGTATGGCGTACGTCCTCGGTCTGGAAAGCAGCTGGAAGCGATCCTGCTCGCTTCCAGCTGCTTTCCGGTTATTGCAGTGATGCCTCAACATCGAGGCATCCTACAATAACCCCCCTTGGCCATCCGATGCAGAGAGAGCCACTCTGTGGCCCTCTCTGTACCGGACATCGATGGCCGGTTTCGTTGGTGGGTGGGAGCCAGTCTGGGAGGCGGGTGGGCGGCCATCGATGGGCCGTATGATGTGGAGGGGGGCGGGATCGTGGGCGGGAACGCCGGGTGCGCGTGCGGGGGTAGGGAGCGGGTGGGAACCGCTACACTACAGAAAAATGATGGGAGAAAAGTGGCAGTGAGGGCCAAATATATGTAAATATATGTCGATCTAAGAGATCTGGGAGGGGGTGGTGGGTTGGTCTTTTGGGGGGGGGCAAGCTACACTACAGAAAATTATTTAAAAAAAGAATAAAAACATGTTTTACTATAAACTGGGTACTGGCAGACAGCTGCCAGTACCAAAGATGGCTACTAATAAGTTAGAGGGGGATGGGTAAAGAGCTGTTTGGGGGGTATCAGGGAGGTTGGGGGCTAAGGGGGGATCCTCCAGAGCAGCATATGTAAATATGCCTTTTTAAAAAAAAATTTTTTTATCAAGGATAGCTTTTTTTTTTTAGTACTGGCAGACTTTCTGCCAGTACTTAACATGGCGGGGACAATTGTGGGGTGGGGGAGGGAAGAGAGCTGTTTGGGAGGGATCAGGGGGTGTAATGTGTCAGGTGGGAGGCTGATCTCTACACTAAAGCTAAAATTAACCCTGCAAGCTCCCTACATGCTACCTAATTAACCCCTTCACTGCTAGCCATAATACACGTGTGATGCACAGCGGCATTTAGCGGCCTTCTAATTACCAAAAAGCAACGCCAAAGCCATGTATGTCTGCTATTTCTCAACAAAGGGGATCCCAGAGAAGCATTTACAACCATTTGTGCCATAATTGCACAAGCTGTTTGTAAATGATTTCAGTGAGAAACCTAAAATTGTGAAAAATTTTACTTTTTTTTTATTTAATCGCATTTGGCGTTGAAATGGTGGCATGAAATATACCAAAATGGGCCTAGATCAATACTTAGGGTCAGGGCCGCCACTAGAAATTTTGGGGCCCCTGACTCAACCATTGATCAGGCCCCCCCCCCCCCTCCTTTGACATGTGCCATTTTTGACGAAGTGACTAAAACGTATATGCACTTTATTCTTAAAGGGACACTGAACCCAATTTTTTTATTTTGTGATTCAGATAGAGCATGAAATGTTAAGCAACTTTCTAATTTACTCCTATTATCAAATTTTCTTCATTCTCTTGGTATCTTTATTTGAAATGCAAGAATGTAAGTTTAGATTCCGGCCCATTTTTGGTGAACAACCTGGGTTGCTCTTGCTGATTGGTGGATAAATTCATCAACCAATAAAAAAGTGCTATCCAGAGTTCTGAACTAATAAAAAAGCTTAGATGCCTTCTTTTTAAAATAAAGATAGCAAGAGAACGAAGAAAAATGGATAATTGGAGTAAATTAGAAAGTTGCTTAAAATTGCATGCTCTATCTGAATCATGAAAGAAAAAATTTGGGTTCAGTGTCCCTTTAATTGTCTATTTAAACTTGGAAATGTTGTAAAGGTAGTAACATACACAGACACACTCATACACTGAAACACACAAACACACTCACACATAAGGATTCACATATAGACACTCTAGCAGACACACAAAGAAACACACACAGACACAGACACCCAAACACTCAGCACTTGTTTAAATTGGCCTGACAAGTAATGAGGTAAACTACAGTTTTGTAAAAAAAAGGAGATTTAGAAAACAAAATATGGAGTTCTGATTATCTTTTCGTAAAGGAAGATAACTAAATTATGACAACAGCATGCAGTGGCTGAAAGGAAGGGCCCTGAACTGCCTAAATAATAATTTAAAGGTTAAATGATGGATTGGTTACTTCCGGAAAGGTCTTGTTAGTCTCAAAGTCTGTAGAAATATGTGAATAATTAGTAGTAAGGTCAAAATGTCCTAAAAAGGAACAGACAATGGACACACACACACACACACACACACAAACTCAAACTTGCACATACACCCAAGGAAACATCAACAGAGACAGCCTCAGAAAACACACAAAGACATACACACACACACAGACACCCACAGAAAACACACAAAGACATACACACACACACAGAGAGAGACAACCACATAAAAAACACACAAAGACATACATACACACACTCTCACTGAGATATTCACAGAAAACACACAAAGACATCCACACACCCTCACAGAGACACCCACATAAAACACACACCCTCACAGAGACATCCACAGAAAACAGACATACACACCTACCCTCACAGAGGCATCCATAGAAAATACACAAAGACAAACATACACACACCCTCACAGAGACACCCACAGAAAATGCTCAAAGACATATGCACACACGCTCACAGACATCCAGAGAAAATGCACAAAGACATACACACCCACCCTCACAGAGAGACCCACAGATAAAAAATACATACACACTCATAGAGACACAAACCAAAGCACAAAGACATAAACACAGACACCCACAGAAACACTCACAGGAGGAAACATGTATGCACCTTGCATCCCCTAAATCAACAGTGTGTGACATGCATGATAAATAATTTTTTAGAAATTAAGAGATCACTTTTTAAAGAATCATATTTGTAAATGTGCAAACAAAAATAATTCTGTGAATGCAAAATTGTACATTAATGAGCTGGGTAGATGGCTAGATGAAGAAAAGTACCTTTAAAAGGTTGACATATGTTTGTTTGTTTGTTTGTTTGTTTTTTTCCCCAACCAAGAGCACCACTTCAAATATAGTGTACAAATTTTCCCAGCTGTCAGCTGTACTTATGGATTTTGAAAATGCTGTACTCTATATGGTCTTGGTGGGACCATAAGCTGTGGTACTCATACCATTAGATCTGGTTAAATGCAGGATTTAGGCTTGTTGGTATGTAGTTCAAAATTAAGTCAGCTGTAGTATAAACTGAACAGTTTTAAGCTAACCTGTCTCATTTCAAACACTGAGCAATCTTAGTCTGAGAGTATAAAATTTTATGCAGATGTAAAAATCTTAGATAAAATGTCTCCTTGCATCTGGAAAGTCCTTGCATAAAGGGGCAGTAAACTGGAATTATATATTATATGTTTAGCCCCACCAAACATCTACTACCACACTGAAGTTACAATCCAAAATTGCACAAAGAAATAAAAAACATTTGCTAAGTAAGTCCTACCTCCTCTGCAAATGAAAGTGATCTGCCCTCTGACTCAGGCACACACTGTACAAAGTGCCAAGTCTGTCTCACACTGCGCATAGTGGTTTAGTGCACACTAAGAAATCCTCTCAAATGTTAATACTTTACTCCTTGTAATATCATTTCCAATGCTCAATTAGCACTCTGCTGTAGTACCCACTGGTGGCTGCCCAAATTTAAAAAAAAAAAAAAAAGAAATTTTTTTTTTTATTTTTTTTTTAGTTCTTGCCTCATGGGGCCCCCTGGCTCATTGGGCCCCTGACAGGAGTCACCCTTGTCACCCCCTGATGGCGGCCCTGCTTAGGGTTGTCTACTACACTACAATAAAGCTAAAATTAACCCTACAAGCTCCCTACATGCTCCCTAATTAACCCCTTCATTGCTGGGCATAATACACGTGTGGTGCGCAGTGGCATTTAGCAGCCTTCTAATTACCAAAAAGCAACACCAAATCCATATATGTCTGCTATTTATGAAAAAAGGGGATTCCAGAGAAGCATTTACAACCATTTGTGCCATAATTGTACGAGCTGTTTGTAAATAAATTCAATGAGAAACCTAAAGTTTGTAACAAAATGTGTGAAAAAGTGAACAATTTTTTTTATTTGATCGCATTTGGTGGTGAAATGGTGGCATGAAATATACCAAAATGGGCCTAGATCAATACTTTGGGATGTCTTCTAAAAAAAATATATATACATGTCAAGGAATATTCAGCGATTCTTGGAAGATATCAGTGTTCCAATGTAACTAGCGCTAAGTTTGAAAAAAAGTGGTTTGGAAATAGCAAAGTGCTACTTGTATTTATGGCCCTATAAATTGCAAAAAAAGCAAAGAATGTGTAAACATTGGGTATTTCTAAATTCAGGACAAAATTTGGAAACTATTTAGCATGGGTGTTTTTTGGTGGTTGTAGATGTGTAACAGATTTTGGGGGTCAAAGTTAGAAAAAGTGTGTTTTTTTCAATTTTTTCCTCATATTTTATATTTTTTTTTATAGTAAATTATAAGATATGATGGAAATAATGGTATCTTTAGAAAGTCCATTTAATGGCGAGAAAAACGGTATATAATATGTGTGGGTACAGTAAATGAGTAAGAGGAAAATTACAGCTAAACACAAACACCGCAGAAATGTAAAAATAGCCTTGGTCCCAAACGGTCAGAAAATGGAAAAGTGCTGTGGTCATTAAGGGGTTAAAGGGACACTAAACACAATTTTTTTTCTTTCATGATTCAGATAGAGAATACAATTTTACACAACTTTCCAATTTACTTCTATTATATAATTTGCTTCATTTTTTAGATATCCTTTGTTAAAGAAAGCGCAATGAACATGGGAGAGCCAATCACACAAGGCATCTATGTGCAGCAACCAATCAGCAGCTACTGAGCCTATCTAGATATGCTTTTCAGCTAAGAATATCAAAAGAATAAGGCAAATTAGATAATAGAAGTAAATTAGAAAGTTGTTTAAAACTGCATGCTCTTTCTAAATCATGAAAGAAAAAAAATGGGTTTCATGTCCCTTTAACAGTTGTCTAGAGATAGAAAACAACTGAATCAAATACTAGAGATAAATGATCACTCAGACTTTGTTGACAAATTTGATGAGGAAGATAAAGTTCCTAAATTTATCCAGTCTACTGTAGAAAGCTTTAATTCTTTAATTCATTCCCTGGAAGCTAGGAATTTGTTTTCCATAAAATATATCACATGTTAAAGGGACATTACACACTTGGAGATGGTAATATAAAATGATAAATCTTATATATAAAAATTACTCTGCAATATACTTTCATTATATATTTTGTCCCCTTTACCTGTAATTTCATTCTGAAATTGTGAGCTTTTCAGTTCCTGTTTGAAATGGAAGTGCAGAACACTGTTATATTCCACACAGCCATTGGATGCACACTCTAGTGACCTATTTATAACTGTCCCTAATTGGCCACATCAGAGAAGGTAACCTAAGTTACAACATGGCAGCTCCCATTGTTTTAAAGGCACTAAAACTTTACACTTATTTTTTCAATATTTAAATAGCTAATGAAACTTTAGAAAATAAATGTACTTGTTATTCTCAGACTAATCTTTTCTTTGAATGCTTCATTCTATCTAGCATGTATTTAGTGTTTGATGTCCCTTTAAAGAAGAGGCAGCTAGAAGGGTTGAAAATGCATCAGAGCTGAAACAGTAACTTCCTGTACAAAATACTCCGCTTCAGGGAAGGAATATGCCTATGCCTAGTGCAGAGGGAAACAGTTTTTACATTAAGGGCTAGATTACAAGTGGTGAGCACTAAATTTGCCCATTTGGGGGCGTGCAATAATTAATCAGCCATTACAAGTGGCTGGTTATTGCTACCGTTTTATAAAAACAAACAGTTATACTAGGCGCTGCTGACTAGTATTACAAACTCAAAAGAGGTTAAAACATCAATATATCCAAAGAAATGATTCTGCCATAGACCAATATACACTAGAACACACTTATATAGAAAAGTACCTTCCAATGTCCACTAGGCATAGGCACTATAAGTCTCTTATGTGTAACTCGTAAATGTATTCAGTGTGGATCCAATCTTTAAATGAACTGCAGGTCCTCAACAAAAGAGTCCCATTACAGATCCATCAAAAAAGACACTATAAAAGATAAGGCAAGAGGAGCAGAAACGCATCTAAGTGCAGATTAAAAGTGACATTTAGTGACAAATAGCCCTATCCAAGAAAATAACTCACAAGATAAAACGTGTATAAAAGCATATAACAACAATATAACAACAATAGTTATAACGGCAAACCAGCTCCAGTGTCCCCCGGGTTGTAGCAGCATCTTTATTTTTTAATAAAATAACTGTACTAGGCAGTATTTGGGGGCTAAATTTGCTGGGAGTGGGGTGTTAGAAAAAAAACAGCACTGAAAAGTGCCTTTACATTGCAGTCTATGGGAACTGTGTGTGCCTTGTAAATATATATGTATATGCTTATATACATATATATATGTATGTGTTAATATGTGTATATACACATATTAACACATAAATATATACTGTATGTATATAATTATATACATATATATTTAATATTGCTGCCATCGTTGCGCTACTTACCCCCTTCGCTGCAAGGTCGTGTTCGCATTGCTGTGAACTTGTAATACCTGCGCACATTAGTGTGCGCTGGTATTACACAGTAGAGTGCAAATATCGCTTTCATGAAAGCGATATTTAGTTTGCCACTTGTAATCTTGCCCTAAAAGGGCAGGTTTTCAATATGTATTTCCTGTGGAGATGTCACGCATCTTGTATATAATTTACTTGAAAATGGTGGCTATAAAAAAAACACAGCAGACAACATCCTTAAAGTGCCTTTGTGATACACAAAAATAGTGTTGCATATTCAAATCATACAAATATTAAAATGAATAGTAGTCAATGGGTTATAGGTTCAAATGCAACATCCCACACGTGCAAAAACCCTAGTTCTTTTTAATAATTATACATAGACATGTGCGATTCGTTTCGTTTCGATTTGGAAATTCGGAAAATTCGGAAAATTCGGCGATTCGGATCGAACCGAATTTCCGAATTAAAATTCTGCCGAATTTTCCGAATCTAACCGAATCGAATCGATTCGTAAATTCGGATGGCCATTGGGATTACACTAGTATTGTACAGTATGTTAGGTTAACACCTAATATACAGTATAATACTAGTCTAATCCCACCTAACACTTACCGAAATGCCGAATTTACGAACCGAATCGAACCGAATTTCTTTGAATCCGAATGAATCCGAAACGAATCGATTCAGAATTTTCCGAATTCGAATCGATCCGAACCGAACTTCGAAAAATTCCGAATCGATCCGAACCGAACCGAACCGAATTTTTTCGCCATGCACATGTCTAATTATACAACAATTCTGCAAATATGGTGAACATAGTTCATGGCACCAGACTAGCTATACCACAGAAAAGATAAAGATTCCTGCAATGTGCTATAGATGCAAAGCCATTGGGGCCTATCCATAAAGCTCCGAATGGAGCTTGATGCCCCATGTTTCTGGCGAGCCTGCAGGCTCGCTAGAAACAGTAATTATGAAGCAGCGGTCACAAAGACCGCTGCTCCATAACCTGTCCGCCTGCTCTGAGCAGGCAGACAGACATCGCCGGAAATCAACCCGATCGAGTACGGTTTGGTTCATTGACACCCCCCTGCTGGCGGCCCATTGGCCGCGAGTCTGCAGGGCGCGGCGTTGCACCAGCAGCTCTTGTGAGCTGCTGGTGCAATGCTGAATACGGCGAGCGTATTGCTCACCGTATTCAGCGAGGTCTGGCGGACCTGACTACTTTCTTATGTTTTCAGACAATTTGCTCAAGGTGTCAATTTTAGCCAAGTACAGGTACAATATAAACTCAAATAAAATTAAACACAGAATAATAAAAAATGGACCTTTTTATTAAGGAGGCTTTGAAGCACTGAAAGAAATGTCAGCACTGCTAAAAATTGCTTAAGCCCAAACTGCATCAATTTTGTGTCAAAAAAAAAAAAAAGGACTTGGACACAGAGACCTCATGGTGATTCCTGAGTTACAGAAGAAACATTTGACTACACTGATAAACCTTGTGAAAAGGCCCATGGCAGAGAACCAAGTGACAGTTGTCTGATAGGAAAGAAGACACTGCTTCCAAACAATGGGCTAGGTTAAGAATGGTGAGCTAACTGTAACACGCAAGCGATATGGGGTATTTCTCATCTCTTTGCGTGCAATGGAACTGGCGTGCATATTACGAGTTAAAAGTAAATACTTCACTTGAGCGCAATTGTATGTAACGTGTGTCAGGATATCGCGACTTCAGAGCTCTGGTTAACTATTACGCGAGACAAAAAAAGTTGCGCAAAACACATTTAAAATACATTTAACAGTAAATTTACACTCATATTAACGCTGTCTGATAAAAGTTATTTTTTTTTAAAAAAAAAAGCATTTTAAAGTTTTGAAGATTTTAAGATATAAGGTTTCAGGTCTCAGAAAAATAAAAGGCCTGCAAAGGGCTTTGACATATGGATACATACATACACATGTTTAAATATGTATGTATATGTGTATGTGTATAAACATATAAATATATATATA
Source organism: Bombina bombina (assembly GCF_027579735.1). Taxonomy (NCBI): domain Eukaryota; kingdom Metazoa; phylum Chordata; class Amphibia; order Anura; family Bombinatoridae; genus Bombina; species Bombina bombina. The sequence goes on along the minus strand of NC_069501.1, from coordinate 539,945,515 downwards.
TAATGTGTGTATGTATGTAGATAGTAAGTTCCCACGGGGATAGGGCCCTCAATTCCCCCTGTATTTGTCTGTAAAATTGTGTCTCTTATTGTATTGTTTCTCCGTTGTACTTTTAATCCTTGGCTTGTACCCATAGGCAGCGCTGCAGGATCTGTTGGCGCTTTATAAATAAAGAATAATAATAATAATATGTATATATATATAAAAACATAAATACATGTGTATACAGATATCTAGACATATCTATCTATCTATATATCATTTATCTATCTATCTATCTATCTATCTATCTATCAGTGAACTGGAGCCCTTTGCATTCAAGTAGCTAGAAACATGAAACATCCTAATTATTCAATATTCTTATTTAATAAAATGTTTAACTGTGTATGGTCTGTAAATATTTCACATTCCAATGTTCTTAACATAGGGTAATATATTAAAATAGATGTTTTTATATTTAAAAAGATATTTATATACACACATATATATATATTTTACCAAAAAATCATCAGGCAAAAAGCCTCCGTATAGCAAAGTTAACACATGTGCGGGAAAAAGAAATAGTGCTCACTCGTCATCTAGACCAATGGTGGTGAGTATATGTCATATCATATTACATCATACATTAAAAAAAGAGGAAAACAAATGCACAGGTGATACCCTTAATAGTCAACCAAGGGTTAGATTACAAGTTGCGCGTTTACTTTAGCGCACAAGTGATATTTTTTGTTGTTGTTATTTTGCGAGCAATCGCATTATAAGCTTGTTGGGTTAGAGCAACTGAAACCCTCGCATAAAGGGTAGTACACTTAAAGGAACCTTCATTCGTCGGGTAGTCGTCAGTGAAGAAGAATGTTCCACGCCGGAGGTCTTGAAGATGGAGCCGCTCCTCGTCGGATGGATGAAGATAGAAGATGCCGCTTGGATGAAGATGTCTGCTGGATGTCCTCTTCTGCCCGGATAGGATGAAGACTTCTGCCGGTCTGGATGTCCTCTTCTGCCCCATCGGATGAAGACTTCGGCCCGCCTGAGTGAAGACGACTCAAGGTAGGGAGATCTTCAGGGGGTAGTGTTAGGTTTATTTAAGGGGGGTTTGGGTGGGTTAGAGTAGGGGTATGTGGTTGGTTGTAATGTTGGGGGGGGTTGTATTTTTTTTTACAGGCAAAAGAGCTGATTACTTTGTGGCATGCCCCGCAAAAAGCCCTTTTAAGGGCTGGTAAAAGATTTGATTACTTTGTAATGTAGAATAGGGTAGGGACTTTTATTATTTTGTTTTTTTTTTATTATATTAGGGAGTTTAGATTAGGTGTAATTAGTTTAAAATTCTTGTAATATTTTTTTATTTTCTGTAATTTAGTGGGGGTTTTTTTTTTTTGTAGTTTAGTTTATTTAATTGTATTTAATTGTAGTTATTGGCAGTTAATATATTTAATTAATTTAATGATAGTGTAGTGTTAGGTTTAATTGTAACTTAGGTTAGGATTTATTTTACAGGTAATTTTGTAATTATTTTAACTAAGTAGCTATTAAATAGTTAATAACTATTTAATAGCTATTGTACCTAGTTAAAATAAATACAAAGTTGCATGTAAAATAAATATAAATCCTAAAATAGCTACAATATAATTATTCGTTATATTGTAGCTATATTAGGGTTTATTTTACAGGTAAGTATTTAGTTTTAAATAGGAATATTTTAGTTAATAAGAGTTAATTTATTTCGTTAGATTAAAATTATATTTAACTTAGGGGGGGTGTTAGGGTTAGGGTTAGACTTAGCTTTAGGGGTTAATACATTTATTATAGTAGCAGCGAGGTCCGGTCGGCAGATTAGGGGTTAATACTTGAAGTTAGGTGGCGGCGACGTTGGGGGGGCAGATTAGGGGTTAATAAATATTATGTAGGTTGTCCGGATGTTGGGGGCAGCAGATTAGGGGTTCATAGGGATAATGTTGGTGGTGGCGGTGTCTGGAGCGGCAGATTAGGGGTTAATTGTGTAATGCAGGTGTCAGCGATAGCGGGGGCGGCAGATTAGGGGTTAATAAGTGTAAGGTTAGGGGTGTTTAGACTCGGGGTACATTTTAGGGTGTTAGGTGCAGACTTGGGAGCTTAATGCTGCTTTTTTGCAAGTGTTAGGTTTTTTTTCAGCCCAAACTGCCCCTTTGTTTCCTATGGGGGAATCGTGCACAAGCACGTTTTGCCAGTTTACCGCTATCGTAAGCAACGCTGGTATTGAGGGTTGAAGTGGCGGTAAATTCAGCTCAACGCTCCCTTTTTGGAGCCTAACGCAGCCCCTCAGACAACTCTAAATACCAGCGTTGTTTGAAAGCAGCGGTAGGAAAAAAAGCTGCGTTATCTACGCGGGTCTTTACCGACAAAACTCTAAATCTAGGCGTATCTGATCAAAATTATTCATAGAAATATTAAAAAGTTAAAAGTGTTAAAGTGTATATGGTCAATGACTGCAAAGAGCTATATTGTGGGGACGATTTACCAAGCAGTCAATCGGCCCCGATGCAGCTGTTTTCATGTCTTAAGACCGCTGCTCCTTAACTGGTCCGCTGCCTCTGAGGCGGAAAACAGCAATCAGCCTGATCGAATATGATCAGGTTGATTGACACCCCCTGCTAGTGGCCGCGAATCTGCAGGGGCGGAATTGCACAAGCAGTTCACCAGAACTGCTTGTGCAATGCTAAATGCCGACAGCCTATGCAAAGCGGATCATGTCCGTCCGACATATGATAAATCGGCCCCTGTATATATACATACATATACATGCCTAGATATGTATATGTATGTATATATATATATATATATATATATTCATCAAAAAAATTGCACGGATTTAAGCACAGCAAAGGTTTATTCAGTGACATTTCGGGGTTTATATCCCTTCCTTGTCTGAGGAAGGGGTGTAAACCCCAAAACATCACTGAATTCTGGTTCTTAGGATTCCTGCAGATGAGTGTGCGCTTATTAGTGTATATATATATATATATATATATATATATATATATATATATATATATATAGTGCAGCATCCTTAACAAATGCTCGCTAGACCTAATACTTCTGGTTATACAAGAGGTAGGCGTACAGCTGCAGCAAACCAAGAGAGAAATAAGACAGTATTAAAACCATTACACAAGACAAGCAGGATAATTGATTGAAGAAATTGAAGACACAACTGACACAATATGAAACTGAACTTATACAGTTCAAAAATAGAAAATTGGAAACTGTTACTAATGACTACAGGGACAGGCGTATTTACATCTAGCAATTATCTAAACAAGAAAGACAAAGGGAATATATATACAGTTTATATATATATATATATATATATATATATATATGTATGTATGTATAGATATATATTTTACCATAGAACTACTTCTGTAAGAGCAAGAAAATGGCGCAGTGCAGGATCGAATAATCCCTCTATAAAACGGTTAACCTTCTGTTGGAGAGGTTCGAATTCTGTCTGGAGAGGAATCAGCTGCTGGGGAAGTTAGGACATCTATTCTGAATACTACAGAGGCTTTATCCCCTCCCGTGCTGTTTCCATACCTCATATGAGTTAAGGTTTAAAAACGCGAGTGTCCATTTGGCAATTTTTTTCTATTTTTATTTGACTTCATCTTACATACTATACCAGAGAGGATTTTGGATGCTGTGCGCCCTTCCCTCTTCTGTTGTTTCATATATATATATATATATATATATATATATATATATATATATATATACCTGTATACCTATTCCTTTAGATATATATATATATATTACATTAACAGTATCACATATATATATATATATATATATATATAAATATATATTTTCTGTATGTGAAGAACATTGGAATGTGAAATATTCATAACTCTTGTTGGGTTAGCGTGCGAGCAATAGGTGTTGTTTTTTTTCCCCTGTGCTCTCCATTGACTTCTATAGGGAGAATACGTTAACATGGTGAAGTTATTTGGTTAGCGTGTGCTTGGCTTCGTTCTTGCATAAACTTTTTACTTTCACCTAAAAGATTACTCCTAGCGAAGTTTACGCTCAAACAACAGTGCTAAATAGCCGCCACTAATTTGGCCGTAACAGTGGATATAACTGCAAGCTTTCAGGACATTGAGGTTCCTTTGTTAGGCATTCTTGATGAAGGGGCGTCAATATCCTGAAAGCTGTTTAAAAGTTGTTTAAAATTGTTCTATCCAAATCATAAAAGAAAATGTTGGGGTTTCCTATCCCTTAAAAAATTTACATAACTACATCAAAGAATATCAACACCCCCGCCAATGTCAGACCCCACTAAAACAGGAGTGGGCAACTTTAGTTTAACTTTTTAGTTTAACGTTAATGATTTAGGCAGACAGAGAGAACAGCAATTGCTACTTTTCATTATTTTTACCTTATAAAAAGAATGTAAAATAGCTTTACCGTGATGAGGATATACCTTAGCACAGTGCTGGCGAACATTGGTGCTCCAGATGTTTCAGAACTACATTTCCCATGATGCTTAGGCACTCTGAAGTCAGGTTAGCATCATGGGAAATGTAGTTCTGAAACATATGGTTTGCCAAGGTTCGTCATCATTGCCTTAGCAGGTGATTTTGAAAGAGCATCCAATTTTGATATTCATTGAGCAGAGGAAATCTCCACTAAAAGAATACATTTTCATATTAGTAAATCCTAATCTAAAGAATATGCAGGTTCAAAAGGAGAACCTTAACCATGTAACACCTGTAATATGAAATGTAAATCCTTGTGGTGGGACAGGCTGTCAAAGAAAACTGTCTGATTCATGAAAGAGCCTGAACAAACATCTGAACATCTGGATGAACCACCCAGTTAACACAGAAAAGAAAAGAAAAACGGAAATAGTGGAAATCTAAAACCTTCAACAAGCTGGTAGAAAAACCTTTATCCATACCATTTTGCGGTAAATCAAGCATCTGGGGAATTTAAGTGGATTCCAATTGCACGCCAGATAAAATAGCTAAAATTCTATGATGATTTCGCTTTGTTGTCTTTTAGCAAGTAATAACGGTTGAAATTACCTTGTTGAAAATGGTTTATGGTTTAAAATTAAGGTATCCGGTCTATTAAAGTTACTGAGTCTAATTCGTGGTTAAGAAATGGACCCTCAAAAAAGGAAAAAAAAAAATCACAATGTTCATCAACTGTGACAGTTTGCCCTGTGCCATACTGATTAAATCTGCCAATCAAAGTCTTTGCTCTTTTTGCCAGTGTTATCAGAATTAATTACCTTTTGACTTGTCATATTTTCCTAACCACTCTCATGAACATCAATGGTGAACAAAACATTCTACATCAGTTTAAACATAGGTTAGTAGCATGCAGTCTATAATTGTCATCTGTATTTCTCTACTCTTGGTCCATCATGGTTCCAACATCAAATGCATTTAAGATGCCATTACATACAGCTATGGCAGCCACCTTACCTTACTACAGTTTTGGATTATTATATTTTTCCGTAGATGGCACTGATGCAATTTGAGAAATGCTTCTTCTCATTCATTTATGTATTCTTTTTTTACTAATGGAATGTACATGGCTAAAATCACTTCAAAAAGTATAATCTTCCCCTTAAGAATATACCGTATGTGCAAGTCATTTTATTTTATTTCTGCAACATGTCTAAATTTGAAGGCAGAAGTAAGGTACTCCTATAGATTTGTTTGTTGATTGGACTCCTATGTCACTGAGACGGTTGGGACTCTTTTGAACTACAACTCGCTATCGGCTCACGCTTGTACGCTAGGCGTTTTTGCTATTATAGCGTGGTTTGTTCTTAAGTAGAAGTCTGTTTAAACCGAGTGATTTTGATTGTATTAATAAATACTTTTATTGAATTTTGGAGTCCTAGCAGTCCCCCACCGCAATAACTAATAAAGTGTATTAACCCCGTCAATTCGATTGGCTGATCTAATCAGCCAATCGGATTGAACTTCAATCCGATTGGCTAAATAAATCAACCAATCGGATTTTTCCTACCTTAATTCTGATTGGCTGATAAAATCCTATCAGCCAATCGGAATTCGAGGGACGCCATCTTGGATGATGTCATTTAAAGGAACCGTCATTCGTCGTTAGTCCGTCGTGCTGGAAGGATGCTCCGCGCCAGATGTCTTCAAGATGGAGTCGCTCCTCGTCGGATGGAAGAAGATAGAAGATGCCGCTTGGATGAAGACTTCTGCCGGTCCGGATGTCCTCTTCTGCCCGGATAGGATGAAGACTTCTGCCGGTCTGGATGTCCTCTTCTGCCCGGATCGGATGACCACTTGTGCCCGGCTGGGTGAAGACGGCTCAAGGTAGGGTGATCTTCAAGGGGGTAGTGTTAGGTTTTATTAAGGGGGGATTGGGTGGGTTTTAGAGTAGGGGTGTGTGAGTGGTGGGTTGTAATGTTGGGGGGGTATTGTCTTTTTTTTTTTACAGGTAAAAGAGCTGATTACTTTGGGGCAATGCCCCGCAAAAAGCCCTTTTAAGGGCTATTTGTAATTTAGTATAGGGTAGGGCATTTTATTATTTTGGGGGGCTTTTTTATTTTATTAGGGGGCTTAGATTAGGTTTAATTAGTTTAAACTTCTTGTAATTTTTTTTTATTTTCTGTAATTTAGTTTTTTTTTGTACTATAATTTATTTAATTTAATTGTATTTAATTTTAGCTAATTATAGTTAATTTATTTAATTAATTGAATGATAGTGTAGTGTTAGGTGTAATTGTAACTTAGGTTAGGTTTTATTTTAAAGGTATATTTGTAGTTATTTTAACTAGGTAGCTATTAAATAGTTATTAACTATTTAATAGCTATTGTACCTAGTTAAAATAAATACAAAGTTGCCTGTAAAATAAAAATAAATCTTAAAATAGCTACAATGTAATTATTAATTATATTGTAGCTATCTTAGGGTTTATTTTATAGGTAAGTATTTAGTTTTAAATAGGAATACTTTAGTTAATAATAGTAATATTATTTAGATTTATTTAAATAATAATTAAGTTAGGGGGTGTTAGGGTTAGACTTAGGTTTAGGGGTTAATAACTTTATTATAGTGGCGGCGATGTTGGCGGCGGCAGATTAGGGGTTAATTGATTTAATAGGCTATGTGGGCTATGCCGGTTTAGGGGTTAATAATAGAACAGGTTTATTGTGGTGTGGGCTATGGCGGTTTAGGGGTTAATAATAGAATAGGTTTATTGCGGTGTGGGCTATGGCGGTTTAGGGGTTAATAATAGAATAGGTTTATTGCGTTGTGGGCTATGGCGGTTTAGGGGTTAATACATTTATTATTACGAGTGAGAGGGGGGATTGCGGATATAGGGGTATACGTGTCGGGCTTATTTTTGGGAGGCGTGTTAGACAGTTACAGGAGATTTAAAATTTTAGTTAGTTTTCTTAGGAGCCGGCAGTTTCTAAAGTGCCGTAAGTACTTACGCTCATTTCTGGACATCGCTAGTTTATCAGACTTACAGACTTACGGCACTTTAGGAACTGCCGGCGGGGTATATGTAATACCCCGATGTGCGAGGTGAAATTACGGGCGGCGCGGGTTCCCTCGATTGCGCCAAAACCTACGCCGTATATCGGAAATACATACATACACACCTTAAAAACATAAATACACACATAAATGGAGGCACAAGGATTACTTTTTTAGAGTGCCAATAACCCACATTTTGAGCTATTGTCCTTTGAAGCATCTACAGCCTCCGAGTGTGGTTTTTACCTCTCTTGTTTCCATTGAAAGGTACAAAATATCTGGTCCATTTTAGGCTCCATGAATACTGAGAATCATTTTCATGTTTAGAGCAACATAAACATGAAACAAAAATGATCAGATCCAACAATATATTCTATCTCTGCTGTCTGCTTCTACAATACATTATTGCCAGAGAAGGCTTCAGACACATAAGTCTGTGCTGCCAACAGTGCACAAATGTCTTTTAAATGGTAAAGTTTGGCTGGTCCCAATGCCAGCAACCCATGAGTTAACATAGAGCTAGGAAAGGGAACCACAGGATGAAAAAAACATCTGCAAAACAGAGCCGCAGACAAACCACACGGAGGTCTGGGTAGCCACAAAAATGTAATGGGCCCTGTGTTTGTACTGTATATCTGCTCAACCACCAGGGATTTCATTGGGAGGTGGTCAGGAGTGCCAGGAGACCTGAACTTCACATGTTAGGCCAAAAACTATAGGCTGTTATAGCATCATGCCCTGGCATGCATATAGAGACTGGATGGTCACCTTCACTGGGGAAAAAGCTGTAGTTTTATTTTTACCTACATGTATTTGCTAAAAATTTTAAATTAATCAGTTGGACCTTATTAGTTAAGGAAGTTAACTGAAGTGTTTGTTGGAGCATTGTATTATTAAATTATTACAGGATTAAATCATTATTATCATGGTAATTGTATGTTTAACAACTATAATGTACTTACAGTAGGTCCTCAGCAGGATATGGCTGTTGAGCCAATCAGAAGCAGCATATGCATGTATCCAACAATCACCAGCCATATCTTGCTCAGGATGTATACTTGTATATTTGCATCTGTAAAATGGGACAGCTTGGAGAAGGGATGGGACCAATTGTAAACTACACTACCTTTTGTCATTTAGGCAACATTTACATGTTATAATACAGCTTATACATGTAACCTAAAGGTATTTTTATATCATATTTAATACTTTGTATACACCTTACCATCAGAAAGATAGTACAGTACTATAATCAGGAAGGTAATAGTTGTTGTTTTAAATAAATATAGAATATGATTTGTATTTTAGAGCACCCAAACCAAATCTTTTTGTTTTTTTTTTAAATGTGAATGAAAAAGTCTGGATTTTGTAAAAATTCTGGACTTGGGGATTTGTACCTTTACTTTATAATAGCATTAAATTCTCCCTTCAAGATGCTATTACTATTTTCATTGATAATCCATTGTATATTTGTTCAAAGGAACTGACAATAATATTAAGATACTAACATTAAGATTTATCATAGAGCGAGCGGACATGATACGATGTAGCGTATCATGTCCGCAGCACATCGATAAATGCCGACAGCATATGCTGTCGGAATTTATCATTGCACCAGCAGTTCTCTGCTGCAGATTTACGGCCACTAGCAGGGGGTGTCAATCAACTCAAATCGTATTCGATTGGGTTGATTTCTGTCTGCGGCCTCCGAGCAGGTGGACAAGTTATGGAGCAGCGGTCTTTAGACCGCTGCTTCATAACTTCTGTTTCTGGCGAGCCTGAAGACTCGCACGGAAACCGGGGCATCAAGCTCCATACGGAGCTAGATAAATCAGGCCCCTAAGACTCTAGTGGTGTAAACACTTTTGATAGTCCCTTTCTCTTTCTATAATTAATTGTATTTGTTTCTTTATGATAGTGGCATGCCGATGCTCGGTACCAGCATGAGTCAACATTAATTATGGATTTTTTTAGCACTTCTGAGAATTGCCCTCTTGTTCCTGTATCAGTTTGTATTGTCAAGTCCAGTATCTGGATGGTAACTCTATATAAGGTTTTGTTCAACCCAATCATCACATATCCAGCACTGCTATGCAAATAAAATGTAATAAAAAGTACAGCTATAGGGCCAGATTACGAGTGCCACAATAACAGTTGCACGCAAACGATATCGGGTTTATCATGAGTGCAATCGCTATTTGCGCTAGGATAATTACCATGACCTAGTTCTGGTTAACTGTTTTGAACAAAAAAGTGTAACAAAACACATCAAAAATACATTACAAAGTACAGTTACACTTATAATATCACTATCAGGCAAATGGCTTTAACAAAGAGATACACCTATATATGTATAACGATGTATATCTATATATCTATATCTATATCTATATATATATATATGTATGTATGTATATATATTTATGTGTGTACATATGTATTTTTGTATTAATGCGTATCTATGTATTTACAGACATATATATATATATATATATACATAAACACATAAATACATATATATTCATATATAGACACACATATAAGTGAATTGGAGCCCTTTGCAGTCAAGTATATGAAAACATGTAAAAGCATATTTATACAATATTCATATTTAATAAAGTGCTTAACTATGTATTTACCTTAAATATTTCACATTACAATGTTCTTCACACAGCAGAATATGATCTATGTATTTTTAAATAGATACTACTATATATATATCTAGACTTTATATATCTATACCTATATATAATTATATATAGGTATAGATATATATTTTACCAAAAACAAACATCAGATATATTTTGAAATATCTATTTATAAATAAATAGAACATATTCTTCAATGTGAAGAACATTGCAATGTGAAATATTAATATTATTTTCTTGCTCCATTGAAGTCTATGGGGTAGATTTATCAATGTCTATCCGACATGAAACGCTGTAGCATATCATGTCCGACAGACATCGCTGAATGCTGATAGCATACGCTGTCTGCATTTATCATTGCACAAGCAGTTCACCAGAACTGATTGTGCAATGCCACCCCCTGCAGATTTGGGTGTCAATCAGCCCAATCGTATTATAGGATCGGACGGATTGAAGAGTGCAGCCTAAGAGGCAGTGGACAAGTTATGGAGCAGCGGTCTTTAGACCACTGCTTCATAACTGCTGTTTCCGGCGGTGCGGGAACAAGGGCCATTCAGCCCTTGTTAAATCTACCCCAATGGGGGAATAAGTTAACGTGTTGCGATATATTAACTTTGGCTTTTTGTGCGCTTTTTGTGTGCGTCAGGTTAGCGTATGAGCAAAATCTTTTTACTTTCAACTTGTAATACGAGAGCTACCCGACACACGCAGAAAGCTTGCTTCTAGCAAAGTTAGCGCTCCACTCTTTATCTGGCCCAGATTGGCTATAACTAGAATTTGACATAATTTCTAAAATAAACAGAGGATCCTTCATGAAGAAATCTAACTATTGGTATTTTGCTTAAAAGATTGGTATAAAAAAGCAAACTATGATTGCATTCTAGTTGGTAGTAAAAACAAAAAGTTGTAGATTTTAGGTATATAAAAGTGCGAAAAGAAAATGGTCTTATGTGTTAGAATATTTAATAGGTGCTGTATTGCTTGCATATAACAGTGTTCAACCGCTGCAAAGAAGTTAAATACATAGCTAAAATCTGCTCCAGCAATGTGTTACTGATTGGTAGCTGAACACATCTGGTAAACCAATGGTAAGAGAATTGTCTGTAGCCACCAGCTGCTCCTGAACCTACCTAGATATGCTTTTCAACAAGGATACCAAGAGAACAAAGTCCATTTGAAAAGAGAAGAAAACTAAAAAGTATTTTAAAATTGCACGTGCTATAATATTTCTCTTTCATGTTCCTTCAATTGTGGCATCTGTTGGTACTACCAGTTAGGCTTACAACTGGAATGTGTCCTGAAGGTTCTTCTGATGGTCATGTCTTGCAGAAATTCCATAAAAAAATCCAAGACAGGCAAACCTACCATCCGTCATAACTTGTAGAAACACAGATACTCATCTACTTCAACTAGGAAAACACCATTATATCCAATCCAACCACATAGATGATTATCACTCTATTCATTTCCTCTGGAAAGAATATCTAAATAAACACATTTACCTATATATTACACATACAATTCCTTGGTCAGCAACATCTCCTAACTGTTGCAGATTTTTTTTTACTAATGTTTATCGTGATAGAGAATGTCATACTTTATAACAGGTTTTACACGTTACAAGCAACTGTGCTAAATGGGATAACGCTGATCTGACAACTATTTACCTGTTGAAAAAATACCACTGTAGTCTGTACAAATTATAATTTGATATGTACAATGCTTGTTTTGTTTTATTCTGAGAATTCTATGTATTTGTGTTACAGACCAATACAAATTTTGGGCGAAAAAAAATAAAAAATCCAAGACAACTTCTCTGTGTGTTACAACAATGGGCCTATTAACAGCAGCTTTTCCTATTTAAAAATAGGCTCTCACTTAATAATTAACAGTAAGACGTAAGTTTGGAAAGCTGCGACTACTATATCCTAAAATCCCTTTCACCTGCTTCTTGGCTCCGTGAGATGCCCCCTCCTGTCTCCCACATGAATATTTACACTCTTTTGCAAAACCCGGCATATTTTCCATTGTTTTCAGTGGAACAGATTCTATAGCCTTCAGATGTATCAGTCCAGAAAATGTGGAAGACTTTGCAGAGTTGCCGTTATAGCTCAGAAGAAAGAACAGTGATTCAGAGATTACATGGGGAGAAGTTAAGAAGCCAAAATATTTTCTCAACTTGCGTCTTTCTTTTAACCCATTAAAGAAAGAACTAAACAATGTAAAAATATATATATTTTAATATTAATATTAACCTTATCTATTAAAGTTTGTTTTGAAAATGTCTTTATGTATTTACAGAATACAGGAAAGTGACAAGTACATTAAAACTAAAAACTAGTTTACATAAATATTGACCTATGGTTGTACAAAATGCACATATGTTTTTACATCCTTTGTATGAGTCCAAAATTTAAAGCAACAAGTCAAAATTAAACTTTACTGATTCAGATAAAAGATGCCATTTTAAACAACTTTCGAATTTACTTCTATTATCAAATATTCTTTATTTTTGTGGTATCCTTTGTTTAATGGTAAATCTAGGTAGGCTGATAGGGGCTCAGGAGCGTCCACATGTCTTTAGCACTCTACAGCAACAGTGCTTGCAACAAAGATGTGCATTCTCCTGAGTTCCTATGAGCCTACCTAGATTGACTTTTCAGTAAAGGATATCAAGAGAACAAAGCAATTTGGGTAACAGAAGTAAATTGTAAAGTTGTATTTGAACCATGAATATTTAAATTTTATTTTACTGTCCTATTAGCTAGACAGTCCAGTATTTCAGTTGCCTTTACAGTAAAATGAATGTAAAAAAAAGAAAAGCTCATGTGGTTTATATGTTGCCATGGCTGCAGGCAGTGTGATTAGAACTGAGGAACCATGTAAGCACATACCTGTACGATTAGACCGAGGAACCATGTAAGCACATACCTGTGTGATTAGACTGAGGAACCATGTAAGCACATACCTGTATGATTAGACTGAGGAACCATGTAAGCACATACCTGTGTGATTAGACTGAGGAACCATGTAAGCACATACCTGTATGATTAGACTGAGGAACCATGTAAGCACATACCTGTATGATTAGACTGAGGAACCATGTAAGCACATACCTGTGTGATTAGAACTGAGGAACCATGTAAGCACATACCTGTATGATTAGACTGAGGAACCAGGTAAGCACATACCTGTATGATTAGACTGAGGAACCATGTAAGCACATACCTGTACGATTAGACTGAGGAACCAGGTAAGCATATACCTGTATGATAAGACTGAGGAACCATGTAAGCACATACCTGTACGATTAGACTGAGGAACCATGTAAGCACATACCTGTGCGATTAGACTGAGGAACCATGTAAGCACATACCTGTACGATTAGACTGAGGAACCATGTAAGCACATACCTGTGTGATTAGACTGAGGAACCATGTAAGTACATACCTGTATGATTAGACTGAGGAACCATGTAAGCACATACCTGTGTGATTAGACTGAGGAACCATGTAAGCACATACCTGTATGATTAGACTGAGGAACCATATAAGCACATACCTGTGTGATTAGAACTGAGGAACCATGTAAGCACATACCTGTATGATTAGACTGAGGAACCAGGAAAGCACATACCTGTATGATTAGACTGAGGAACCATGTAAGCACATACCTGTACGATTAGACTGAGGAACCAGGTAAGCACATACCTGTATGATAAGACTGAGGAACCATGTAAGCACATACCTGTGCAATTAGACTGAGGAACCATGTAAGCACATAACTGTTACTGTATTTGAACCATGAATATTTCAATTTTACTTTACTGTCCTATTAGCTAGACAGTCCAGTATTTCAGTTGCCTTTACAGTAAAATGAATGTAAAAAAAAAAGAAAAGCTCATGTGGGTATATGTTGCCATGGGCTGCAGGCAGTGTGATTAGAACTGAGGAACCATGTAAGCACATACCTGTACGATTAGACTGAGGAACCATGTAAGCACATACCTGTGTGATTAGACTGAGGAACCATGTAAGCACATACCTGTATGATTAGACTCAGGAACCATGTAAGCACATACCTGTGTGATTAGACTGAGGAACCATGTAAGCACATACCTGTATGATTAGACTGAGGAACCATGTAAGCACATACCTGTGTGATTAGAACTGAGGAACCATGTAAGCACATACCTGTATGATTAGACTGAGGAACCAGGTAAGCACATACCTGTATGATTAGACTGAGGAACCATGTAAGCACATACCTGTACGATTAGACTGAGGAACCAGGTAAGCACATACCTGTGTGATTAGACTGAGGAACCTTGAAAGCACATACCTGTACGATTAGACTGAGGAACCATGTAAGCACATACCTGTGCGATTAGACTGAGGAACCATGTAAGCACATACCTGTACGATTAGACTGAGGAACCATGTAAGCACATACCTGTGTGATTAGACTGAGGAACCATGTAAGCACATACGCGATTAGACTGAGGAACCATGTAAGCACATACCTGTACGATTAGACTGAGGAACCATGTAAGCACATACGCGATTAGACTGAAGAACCATGTAAGCACATACGTGATTAGACTGAGGAACCATGTAAGCACATACCTGTGCAGAGCTTTTGGCACCAAAGCTTTAATTGCATCAGCACCATAGTCTGTTGCCTGAGTCTCCTACTGGCAGTCCAATAGTTTTGTGCAATCCCTTAAAGTGATGTGAAACCTTAACATTTTCTTTTGTGATTAAGAAAGAGGATACAATTTAAATGAAAAAGTTTCCAATTTACTTCTATTATGATATGTGCTTAGTTCCTATGATAATCTGTGTTGAAGAGAGACGTAGGTAGGCATCTGGAGCACTGCATGACAGGAAATAGTGCTGCCATCTAGTACTCTCGCAAATTAATAACTATCTTGCACAACTGCTGCCATATAGTGCTCCAGACACGTGCACGCTCCTGAGCTTCTGTCCCTGCTTTTCAACAAAAGATACCAAGAGAAGGAAGCAAAGTAGATAATAAAAGAAATTGAGAACGTTTATTAAAATGACATGCTCTATCTGAATCATTAAATAAAAAATTGGGTTTCAAGACCCTTTAAGCAATATCCTATCTATCTATCTATCTATCTATCTATCTATCTATCTATCTATCTATCTATCTATCTATTCTATATGTATAATAAGAATTATAATAGAGAGAAAAATTCTAATTATATATTAATAATTTGAAAAAGCAAGGGATACAAATGAGCACACAGAGGGACCTTTATAAAAATTGTATTTCAATTTATTGTTTCCCATACACATTCAGTGAATTACTGTATTTGGCCAAGTCAGACAACAGTAACCCAAGTTTAAAAAGGAACAAATCAAGGTTTGTCAGAAATAAGGAGTAAACTGCCTAAGCATACGTATGCTGATATCTACCTATAGCAATGTAAACACAAGGTAGGTCAAATAGACCTCATAAACAAATGCAGCTCAAATAACATATATTCACAGGTGCTGAGATAATATACATCAAAACCAAACAACCTATAAATATCACGGAAACAACATGTACTTGCATATATAGTCCGTATCATAGAATACGTATCAGAAGTTCCAATATTGTGACTATGTGTCAAAGATATTTATCCTAAACAAACAGGCAGAAAAAACTTAGCTTATGCGTCCAGCAAATTCGTTACGGGAGCACCGCTCACAAGAAGCCTGTGTATTGACGTCTGACGTCACAGGAGAGGAGTTGCCCAGGTGTCACAAGTATCCAATCCGCTCCTTGTGTTCCTACATACTTGATTCGCAAAAGGGGTGTGTGTGCTGTATCGGCAAACAGCTGAGAAGGGAAAGAACCAGGCTTCCCCCAAATTATACAGCAAGTGCCGTCACTTTTACCAAGATGTACCAAAACACACTTCCCGCCGCTTGCCTTTGCTTGTGCTTGTAATAGCAGACAGTAGGGCTGACTCTGTATCCAGCTGAGAAGGGAAGAAACCAGGTCTCCCCCAAAACGGCTCAGTGAAAGCCGCGGCTCTTACCAAGATGTACCGCAACTTGATCCACTATTGAACAGAGATCTGTGATGCTTGAAACGATCTCCATATACTTTACAGGATACTTCGCTCACATAGGTAGTTGCAAACTATAGAGAGGGGTTAGATATTACTCTCTATCATTCAGCCCACCGCCAATTAGGAG
The DNA here is from genome assembly GCF_027579735.1 of Bombina bombina. Lineage (NCBI taxonomy): Eukaryota > Metazoa > Chordata > Amphibia > Anura > Bombinatoridae > Bombina > Bombina bombina. The sequence goes on along the minus strand of NC_069501.1, from coordinate 539,929,146 downwards.
TATATATATAATCTATCTATCTATCTATCTCTATCAATCTATCTATCTACCTACAATTCATTCATTGTAAGTAAAAAAAATGACAAACATAATATACCTTTATTAAATTATTTATTGCAAAAGGTTGGGAACATTCTGAGGTTCTAATTTGGGGGAGGGTGAGAGTACTTCAGAATAACTAGTAAAATAATCTGGCATTGCAGAACATCCTACTTTGCAAAACCTTTGGTTAATAGATTGATTACCATCCTAGCAGGGTGGTCAAGCCGCACACAGCAAGAGTACCATAACTCTTTATGTATAGACATAACTGCCAGAAATATAAAAACTGTAAAAAAAGCCTGAGGTTTTACAATATTTTGGAACAGAAGAAATTGGGTGGAACAAAAGTTCTTATCTGTTATCTACTGCAATGTTTTTGTAAATGACTGGCACATATTATAATAAATTTTTGGGTCAAAGTGTAGATTGGAAGACTGAGTAATAATACATTTCTTTCCAGAGAAAAAGTAATAGTATAACATTTCTCTTTCTTTCAGAGCCTTTGAGAATTCGTTTTTAGTGCGCTCTGATGCTATCAAGGTCTGCTGTGGTTGTATGTCGACCATATTAATACCCCACATTTATCAATAACTTTTAATAATATTATCAATTAATTCATATTATTTTTTGCACTTTTTATGCACACTTTAAAAGTTACATACAATATACAAAAAAAGGTCACATGAATACTGCAGAGTAATGCAAACACTGCAAAAATGTAAAGCATTAGCTCTATATAATGCATTCTAAATGCACACTACAGCTGTCAAAAAGCCGTCAATGTCATTGATCTGGGAATGTGCACCGTTTCTGTAACAGAGTGCAAGAATACATAAACTCCAAGATGGCGGTACACAGTATGAAGATATGGAGATTGACCACCCGGACTTACTAAGGGGGTTAAATTAAAGAGACAGTAAAGTCAACGTTCAACTCTCATGATTCAGATAGAGCATTCAATTTTAAACAACTTTCCAATTTACTTACATTATCAAATTTGCTTTGTTCTTTTAGTATTCTTTGTTGAAGACTAAACTTAGGTAGGTTGGTAGGAGTTTAGGAGGCTGTAAGTGTCTACAGCAGTGTATGACATCAGTGTTTGAAACTATGTATAACACTGCTATCAACAATGCTGCAGACACTGTCAGAGGGACACTGATTGTTCTTTACATAAATGTTTTGTAGATGATCCATTTATATAGCCCATCTGGTAGTGTTTTTGTAATAATGTATAGTTTTGCTTATTTTTTTAATAACATTGTGCTGATTTTCAGACTCTTTACCAAGTCCCAAAGTGTCAGATGTATACGTTCGTTTAGAAACTACTGCTGGCCACTGTTTGTCTAATCTCTCTTTTCATATACAGGGGAGGGGGGAGGTTCTGATCTTCATGCTTTCTCAGCCCCTTTCACTGGGTGTCCCAGCTTAACCTCATCAACAGTCCTAAACTGACAGCTTCTAAGTAATATTTTAAAAGGTTTAATACTGGATTTTTAGATCAGTATCTGTGCATATTATTATTTATAGTAGTGTCTATTACATGCAGTTATATGAAAATTAGTGGATACTGTCCCTTTAAGACACGTTCATGCTCCTGAGCTCACCCAGGATTACTCTTTAACAATACCAAGAGAACTTAGCAAAATAGATAATAGAAGTACATTGGAAAGTTGTTTAAAATGTCATGTTCTGGCAAATTAATTTAAAGGGACATTAAACATTAAATAAATGCTAGATAGAATGATGCATGTAAAGTTTCATTAGCTGTTTAAATCTTGACAAAATAGGTGTAAAGATTTGGTATCTATAAAACAATGGGAGATGCCATGTTGTAACTTAGGTTACCTTCTCTGCTGTGGCCAGACAGTTATAAATAGGTCACTAGAGTGTGCAGCCAATGGCTGTGTGGACTGTAACAGTGTTCTGCACTTCCATTTATAACAGGGACAGAAAAGCTCACAATTTCAGAATGGAATTACAGAAAAAGGGGACAAAATAAATAATGAAAGTGTATTGCATAATTCTTTTTATATATATATGATTTATCCTTTTGTATGACCATCTCAAAAAGTTGAATGTCCCTTTAAGTTTAATTTTGACTTTACTGTCCCTTTAAGTGAATGGTTTTGAAGAGAATTGCAGACACATTAAGAAAAACAATAGCATGGTAATAAATGTGTTATTGTAGCCCAGCAGTCTAATGTCCCTTATATATTCTAATACTACAATGTTACATTTGCTTTAAAGTGTCAGTAAACATTAAAAATAATGTTATATAATTCTGCACATAGTGCAGAATTATATAACATTATATTAGCGCAAACGTTTTAAAACAAAATTTCCCATTTGAATTTTAAAAAAACCCTGCTGTTTTACAGACCCGCTCTCTGTGATCTTCTGAGCGGGTCTGTTTTTTTCAAACAGCGCATCGGGCTAGCTGTATAGTCACAGCACGGCCCGACCGCACCATAGCACTAAGTGCAGCTCGCTCCTGCTGTCTGCAGAGCAGGAGTGAGCTGCACTTAGTGCTATGGCGCGGTCGGGCCGGGCTGTGACTATACAGCTGGCCCGATGCGCTGTTTGAAAAAAAACAGACCCGCTCAGAAGATCACAGAGAGCGGGTCTGTAAAACAGCAGGGTTTTTTTTTTAAATTCAAAGGTGAAATTTTAAAACGTTTGCGCTAATATAATGTTATATAATTCTGCACTATGTGCAGAATTATATAACATTATTTTTAAGGTTTACTGTCCCTTTAAGTTTTTTATTTCTGCAAACATTGAACGTTCTTTTTGGGTAATATTAATTATTTTTAATAAATGTACCACGTAAATGTGCCACAGCATTTGCCCATTCATAGTGTCAAAGACGTCTGCTCAGAGTTTCCCAAATAATTTTGGATCAGGGTGAAAAGATGCCATATTGCTTATATCTTTCAGTGCTATACATGCAGTGCTATACATGCAGTGCAATACTGGGGGCCCAATTTTGTCACCCTACCTTGGGCCCCACAATGGCTAGGGCCTGCCCTCTATACATGCAGTGCTATAAATGCAGTGCTATAAATGCAGGGATATACATGCAGGAATATACATGCACTGCTATACATGCAGTGTTATCATGCAGGGATATACATGCAGTGCTATAAATGTGGGGATATACATGCAGTGCTATATATGCAGGAATATACATGCATGAATATAAATGCAGTGCTATACATGCAGGGATATACATGCAGGGATATACATGCAGTGCTATAAATGCGGGGATATACATGCAGTGCTATATATGCAGGAATATACATGCACGAATATAAATGCAGTGCTATACATGCAGGGATATACATGCAGTGCTATACATGCAGGGATATACATGAAGTGCTATAAATGCGGGGATATACATGCAGTGCTATACATGCAGTGCTATACATGCAGGGATATACATGCAGTGCTATACATGCAGTGCTATAAATGCGGGGATATACATGCAGGAATATAAATGCAGTGCTATACATGTAGTGCTATAAATGTGGGGATATACATGCAGTGCTATATATGCAGGAATATACATGCAGGAATATACATGCAGGAATATAAATGCAGTGATATGCATGCAGCATACCTCCCAACATTTCAAAATTTAAAAGAGGGACACCCAGCCGCCCCCCCCCCCAAAAAAAAAAAAATTGATATGTGGTGGGCGGGGCTTAAAATCATAAGACCAAAGAAATATAAATAAAATTCTAAATAAAGTATTATATTTTAATACACAGGCAGCAAATCAAACACAAGCTCAAACCACTGGTATGGCTATGTGAGCTATTTATTTAGTAAGCCTTTGCAAAGACATTGCTAAATATTTTTATCTTAATTGCACATTTAATAATAAATTCTTTAAAACTGCTCTCTGCATTCCCCATCAATATTCTAGATTCTGGCCTTTAAAGTCAGCAAAAATGCACAGTAGCACGCTACATAGCATACACTTACACATGCAGATACACACACACACACTACATAGCATACACTTATACATGCAGATACACACACACTACATAGCATACACTTATACATGCAGATACACACACACACACTACATAGCATACACTTATACATGCAGATACACACACACACACACACACACTACATAGCATACACTTACACATGCAGATATACACACACACACACTACATAGCATACACTTATACATGCAGATACACACACACTACATAGCATACACTTATACATGCAGATACACACACACTACATAGCATACACATGCAGATACACACACACTACATAGCATACACTTATACATGCAGATACACACACACACACACTACATAGCATACACTTATACATGCAGATACACACACACTACATAGCATACACATGCAGATACACACACACTACATAGCATACACTTATACATGCAGATACACACACACACTACATAGCATACACTTATACATGCAGATACACACACACTACATAGCATACACTTATACATGCAGATACATACACACTACATAGCATACACTTACACATGCAGATACACACACACTACATAGCATACACTTACACATGCAGATACACACACACTACATAGCATACACTTATACATGCAGCATACACTTATACATGCAGATACACAGACACTACATAGTATACACTTATACATGCAGACACACACACACTACATAGCATACACTTATACATGCAGATACACACTTACACATGCAGATATACACACACACACACTACATAGCATACACTTATACATGCAGATACACACACACTACATAGCATACACTTATACATGCAGATACACACACACTACATAGCATACACTTACACATGCAGATACACACACACTACATAGCATACACTTACACATGCAGATACACACACACTACATAGCATACACTTATACATGCAGATACACACTTATACATGCAGATACACATACACACACTACATAGCTTACATTTATAAATGCAGACACACACACACTACATAGCATAAACTTATACATACAGATACACACTGTAGACTGTGAGCTCTCCGGAGAAGGGCCCTCTTCCTCCTGTACTAGATTTGTTTTGTTTTGTTATGTTTTGTATTTTATCACAAATCTTTGTCATTGTATACCCCTATCATTGTACCCAGCGCTACGGAATTTGACGGCACTATACAAATAAATGATAATAATAATAATAATAATAATAATACACACACACAGAGTTATGGATACAGATAGACACACACTACATCATATATGGGTATCTGTAATTCATTGTATGGGGTCCTGGGGTTGGCAAGCACATTAGCTGGCAGTCTGCGGCTGCCACTGTTCGTTACCCTGGTATTAGCACTGCTCATTGTATAAAACTGAAGGCATGCTACTATTATCATCAGGGGTTAGACATCATCACTACCAGAGGTAGGTTAGAGAGGTCACCATTACCCGTGGTCAGAGTGTATACAGCCTTCTTACTCCTGCTTAACCCACACACCATTCCTTTTCCACAGGGAATCTGACCCTGTCAGAGCAAAGCCAGGTGCTTCTGAGTATGGGCCCAACAGAATTTAAAAAAAAATAAAAAATTGAATGCCTGGGGCAAATTGGGACAGATGGCTAGCAACCCGGGACAGGGGGACAGACCCCTAAAATCGGGACTGTCCCGCGAAAATCGGGACATTTGGGGGGTATGCATGCAGTGCTAAACATGCAGGCATATACATGCAGTGCTATACATGCAGCAATAACTGAGACTCACTGCTTCCTTGTGCAGCTTGCGGTAGCTTTTTGTTAAAATAGTAAGCCAGCAGTGCCACAGTTGTCCTCAAGGTGTCTACATTTCAAATAGAGATAATTTACTCCTGAAGAGAAGTGGCTAAACAAACAGTATAACAAAGCTTGAGTGTGAGGTTGACATCTAAGGCCCATAACTGGCCAGGATTTTAGCATGTCTTTGCTTCAGACCAGGTGGTATAAACAAAATTTTTAAAAATGACTGAACGTATATATGACATTTCAGCCTACTTGTGCCCAGAGATGTCGCCAGTAATGTGCACCCACTGTTGTCAGCCCACATACTGATTAAGAAAGTATGTATGGTTGGTTATACTAGGTAGTCGATTGCTCAGAAGAAAAAAATGTATGCTGATAGAGTAAATGATAATCTTATCACTTGATCAGCCAGGAAGGTGCCACTCTGAAATTAGGCACCCTAGGCAGTTGCCTAAAATTCTTCTTAAAGGGACATAAGGGTATACAACTCAATAGTATGCTGATATTGTATAGATCTGTTTTAATGTGTTAAAAATGACTTCTTAAATACTACTTTTGAAATGCTGATGTGGGCACCTTGTACATGCACCTGGTGCTGATCTCAGAGCCTAGGCCAAGGATTGCCAAAAGTGGCACTACACGTATGAGCGCTGCAACTTAAGAGCTTAAAGGGACAGGAAACCTCAAAATGTTCTTTCATGGTTTGGACAGAACATACAATTTTACACAACTTTCCAGTTTACTTCTATTATCAAATTTGCTTAATACTCTTGTTATCCTTTGCTGAAAAAACAGCATTGCACTACAGGCAACTAGATAAACACATTTAATTGGCCAATCACAAGAGACAAATGTGTACAGGCACCAATCAGCAGCTAGCTCCCACTAGGATATGTGCATATTCTTTTTCAACAAGGTATATCAAGAGAACAAAGCACATTTTAAAATAGAAGTAAATTTAAAAGTGTCTTAAAATGACATACTCTATCTGACTCATGCAAGTTTAATTTTGACCTTCATATCCCTTTAATAAACTTTTATAGTTATGATTCTATCATACATATTAGCATTTATGCTTCAACTGCATATATATTAAAGACGTAAAAGAAAAATATTTTGAATGCCCCTTTAAATTAAAAAAGGTACTTAGAAGGTTATCAGCAATTTGGAAAAACTCTCAAAAAGGTTTGCTTATGGGCTAGACAGTCAGTGACATGTAAAATATGCACTGAAGAATTGCTTAGATTTCAATCACGCTTATGCACAAGAGTATATGCAGCAATGACTGGCTACGTACACTCTAATATTGGTATCTGTAGAATGCAAAAGGTGCCAGTCTCTGTCCTAAAAAAAAATGGTAAATCCCTTTTTTTAAAGCAAATTATACTGCAGACTACATTTAAATAGTATGAAGGGCTGCACAGTGCCCATATACTACTCATGTGTATGTCCTTTTAATGGAAAACCTTGCCATCTTTATCACCCATATAGTAAAAGGCAAAAAGTTATGACTCATTATATTATGTATTTCCACAATCCGTGTTTGAGCAGTTTTGAAGATCTCACTTAGAGTTCCAGTGTCATAAGAATTTCAGATCATAAAAAATACACAGGATGCACGCAACGCTTTGGATAAATAATCACAAAGCAAGGAGCCGTGCAGCGTTAATTATCGGGAACTGAGCCGGAATTGCTATCAGCTTTAAGCCAATTTTTTCTGCACTTAGACAAAACAAAGAAAAAGAAAAAGAAAAGAACCAAAACAAAGTTTAAAATCTCTGGAAAATAGTGGAGGGAGTGTGCTAATGACACATTATATTATTCTGTTACAGTGAAATACAGAGCTTTGGCCCTATCTGTTTCTAGGCTATAACGCTTTGATGTAGCACAGAGCAGAAGATCTATGAGATTTTTGTAAATTTGTTTTTTAGATACCAATAATTATGTAATGGAAGGGATGCATCACAAAAAGGTTATAGGGCCGTTATCAAACCTAACTGTATTTTTTGCAACCCATTATTAAACTTCTTTGACTTTTTTTTTTATATTAAAGGGACACTGAACCCAATTTTTTTATTTTGTAATTCAGAAAGAGCATGCAATTTTAAGCAACTTTCTAATTTACTCCTATTATCAAATTTTCTTCGTTCTCTTGCTATCATTATTTGAAAAAGAAGGCATCTAAGCTTTTTTTTGGTTTCGGTACTCTGGACAGCACTTTTTTATTGGTGGATGAATTTATCCACCAATCGGCAAGGACAACCCAGGTTGTTCACCAAAAATGGGCCGGCATCTAAACTTACATTCTTGCATTTCAAATAAAGATACCAAGAGAATGAAGAAAATTTGATAATAGGAGTAAATTAGAAAGTTGCTTAAAATTTCATGCTCAATCTGAATCACGAAAGAAAAATTTTGGGTACAGTGTCCCTTTAATAACAAAAACTCAAATGTTCCAATACAAAGGGCTGTAAAAGCTACATGAAAAAAGTTAATGTGTCAGCAATACATTCTATTTTTTTCTCCATATCCCTAACAAATTATGGGCTAGATTACAAGTGGAGCTCTAAATTATCATGAGCCTGCAATTGGGCAAATGATAATTAACCAGCCATTACAAGCTTGCGGTAGCAATTAGCGCTACAAATATTAAAGGGACACTAAACCCACATTTTTTCTTTAATGATTCAGATAGAGCATGCAATTTTAAGCAACTTTCTAATTTGTTCCTATTAACAAATTGTCTTCATTCTCGTGCTATCTTTATTTGAAAAGCAGGAATGTTAAGCTTAGGAGCACCTGGGTAGCGCTTGCTGATTAACGGCTAAATGTAGCCACCAATAAGCAAGTACTGTCCAGGATCTGCACCAAAAATGGACCAGCTCCTAAGCTTTACATTCCTGCTTTTCAAATAAATATAGCAAGTGAACAAAGAAAAATGAATAATAGAAGTAAATTAGAAAGTTGCTTAAAATTGCATGTGAATCATGAGAGAAAACCCTCAAAATAGAGGGCATTATAGTTTTTTAAAATAAAAAATAACTGCACTAGGCAGTTTTGGGGCTTTAAAGTTGATGGGAGAGGGGTGTTAGGAAAAAAACGGCACTGAAAAGTGCCTTTACATTGCCGTCTATGGGAACCGTGTGTTTCCATTGACCGCAAGTAAATATATATGTATATAACTATATACATATATATTTATGTGTTAATATGTGTATATATATTACGACATAAATATATATGTATATATTCCTAAGCATATATATTTAAAAATGCTGCCAATCGCTGCGCTACTTAACCCCTTCAATGCGCCCATAGGAGCCTATGGAAATGTGCTCTCGAGAACGCAATGCTTCCTATCGATACGAACAAGGCTAGCGTTCACATTGCGATTTACTTGTAATACCCACGCACATTATCTTGCGCTGGTATTACCTTATGGAGCACTAATACAACTTGCATGCAAGCAATATTTAGCGCTCCACTTGTAAGCTAGCCCTATATATCTATCATTTTAATGTTTCTTTATAAAACAAATTTTAATCTCCTTAAACCAAACGGACAGATATGTCAACATTAAAATTTAACGATACAAAGGGGCCGATTTATTACAGTGCGGACGGACATGATACGATGTAGCATATCATGTCTGCCACACATCGAAAAATGCCGTCGGTATTAGCTGTCGGCATTTATCATTGCACAAGCAGTTCTTGTAAATGGCTTGTGCAATGCCGCCCCTTGCCGAGTGGGGCACTGCAGAAATAGATTTGCAGAGTTACCGATGCAGAGAGGGCCTCTCTGCATTGGACAGTGGTGATGCCGATCGATGGTGGGTGGGAGGGTAAGGAGGGAGACGGGTGGACGACCCATCACTAGAGAGGACGGGAGGAGTGCAGTGAGGGGGAAGGAGGGCAATGAGGGGGATCCTATGTGGGATCTGTTAAGGGAAAGGGATCTGGCAGGGGGAGGGTATTGAGGGGCAGCTACACCAGAAAAAAAAACAGTATTTTACATTTTTTTTAAAAAAATTGCTTAATTTGCAGCAAACTGGGTACTGGCAGACACTTAAGATGGGAGTGACCTTTGGGGGTGGGGGGAGGGAAGAGAGCTGTTTGAGAGGGATCAGGGAGGGATCAGGGGGTGGGACGTGTCAGGTGGAAGGCTGATCTCTACACTAAAGCTAAAATTAACCCTACAAGCTACCTAATTAACCCTTTCACTGATAAGCAAAAAACAAGTGTGGTGCGCAGCTGCATTTTGCGGCCTTCTAATTACCAAAAAGCAATGCCAAAACCATATATGTCTGCTATTTCTGAACAAAGGGGGTCAAAGAGAAGCATTTACAACCATTTGTGCCATGATTGCACGAGCTGTTTGTAAATAATTTCAGTGAGAAACCTAAAATTGTGAAAAAGTTCATTTTTTTTATTTGATCGCATTTTGCAGTGAAATGGTAGCATGAAATATACCAAAATGGGCCTAGATCAATACTTTGGGTTGTCTACTAAAAAAAATATATATAGTTTTGATAGGTAAATATAAAAAAGCTCTATTTCTGTTTAAATGTAGTGATGACAAAACTGCTAAAAATGCTCAGGTCCTTTGGGGAAGTTTTTGTCTGAAATGCCCGGTCCTTAAGGGATTTAAAAAAAAAGAAAAAAAAGATGCTACATTTTTTTACTTTCAAAAAGGGACCTTATATTTTATTTTGGGGGACATTTTAAAAATGAACCAAAGGTCTGACCTCTGGTTAATTTTTGGAGCGCTAATTGCTACCTCGAGCTTGCAGTAGCAATAGCCAGCCACTTGTAATGGCTTGTTATTTTTTCGCCCGTTTACGGGCACAAGATAAATTAGCGCTCCACTATTAATCTAGCCCTAAATGTCAATCCACAGTATATCAACATCCTAACGCTTTGGATGTCAGAGAGGATTGCAAGGCATTGAATATATTTATATCTAAACGCCTTTTTTAATGGGACATTAAGTGCTACAGCGCTTTATTACTTTATTAGTGTTTGAACAGAACTAGATGTTCAACTCCAACAAATTAATTACAACACACGGATAAAGTCAGCTCTGTATCTGCAATGCACAGCAGATCTTAAGTTGAATATGTTTGGTGATTGGTGTCTACGCACATTGTCAGCCCCTGGTTGGTTACGCTCCTTCCGGGTTGTTGATTGTAAGCTAAAACTTTTAATTATTGAAGGGAACATGTTCAGCTTTGAAAAGTGACATTTAAACTTTAAGCCATAATCTATTTATAGCAGGGGTTAAAAACATTTTTTACTGTCCCTTGAAGTTTGCAATGTAATGTTTTCATGTTCATGTTCAGCTGAATGTCCTCAAATTTGAATCCTTTCAGATTCCTAAGGGCTAATTTACAATGAGTCGCAATTGGGTTTGCGTGTGCTCACAAAAATAAAAAAAATGCTGTTGGAAGGCGTTTACGCTTACCAACAGTTTTCAAAAATGCGCTTTCCACCACTACTCATAAGATTAGGTGTCCCATAGAAAATAATAGAAGCCTAAAAACTAAAAGTTACCCCCATTGCCATTAAATGCGCAAAGAGGTAAAACACTCTCAGGTGCTGTCGTTAAAGTCTCAAACATTATGGAATTTTCAACGAGATTTGAAAAGAGGAAAAATACGCTTTTTGAGAGAGTGAAATTTAAAAACAAATTAACACACAAAAAAGGCTATCCTTGATATAAAATACATTTTAAAAAATCTTTGATTATTTGTTAGGTGACCAAATTACTCCACCTAGCTCAAAAGCCAACAAACTCCTAACAATGCAACTAACTACCGTGTCTTTCCCCAATTAGGTGATCACAGGTAAGGGGGTATATTTACCATGGTGCGGACAGACATGATCTGCTATAGCGAATCATGTCCGCCGTGCATCGATAAATGCCGACAGCATACGCTGTTGGCATTTATCATTGCACCAGCAGTTTTTGTGAACTGCTGGTGCAATACCGGCCCCTGCAGATTCACGGCCAATCGGCCGCTAGCAGGGGGTGTCAATCAGCCCGATCGTATTCGATCAGGCTGATTGCTGTCCGCCACCTCAGAGGTGGCGGACAAGTTAAGGAGGCGGAACTGAAGCGGAGTGGGTCGGAAGCTGCATCCGCTGCTTCATAAATCGACCCCAAGGAGTGCAGGCGCTTACATTAATTTTTATAATTTAAGGTTGGGTTACAATAGCAATAAACTTGTTATGAGCTGATTTTGGTTTGAAAAGTTAATGCAGCATTAACTTACATATATGAGTAAAGATCAACTGCACGCATTGTGCAAAATATTGCAATGGAAACCTGGTATCAAAACGGAGTCATAAACTACTTTAAGCTGTCAGCTACTTCGGTAGCTTATGGCTTAATTTTTAACGGCAATTGAAACGAGCCCAAAAATAGGTGGTAATAGGTTTTATTTATTAGATAATAACTGTTATTAAAAAGCAATGCCGGCACACTAAGTACTTTGGTGTGGGGGATTCCATCTAAATGCTGTAACATATTGCAACACACTGTTGTTTTTCTTTCATCTGATATTTTTATATTTAGTTGCTTAGTTTGTAATTCAAGCATTTTTCAATATTACACATGCATCCTATCCGGCAAATAAGAGGTTAAAATGCACCAAGCATCACACATAATAACCAGTGAACATCATCTATTTCCAGCCTGCTCCTGTTCCAAGGCTAGCAAAAATCTTGTTTATTCCTTTCTAATAGACGCCTCCTGTTTCTGATTTGCTGTGTGTTTAGATATACGTCTCTCTGTCTGCCAAGATTCCAAGGCAGATATATCCTTAGAAATGTAGACCATTTTCTCAACCAAATTCAAAGAAAACAAACGGCAGGCCAAGGTCTGATATGAAATAGTTTGAAAATGAGAAAAAGCTGCCTCGGAACTGCGTTTACATTCAAATAAGTTTCTGGCGGATGATGTGGTCTGCTGAGCTTCTCAGAGTAGTGAAAAATAACAAGGGAGAGGCTGGTAGGTGTGTGATGTTAAGTAAGAGCAACATCTGAGATGTTCAGATTTCTAACAGAGACAAAAACACTCACACAATGAGCATAACAGCAAAGTAACCCATTAATTGCCAGAGAGCATTATAACAAACTGCAATCAAAGTGCTCAAGTTATACAGTCGTCAAGTTTTTTATTTATTAAGGGCCAGATTAGGAGTGGATCGCTAAAAGTTATGCACAAGCGATAAGGGGTATATCACGGGAGTTTTCACGTCGGGTTTTCCGCTCGTATTAAAAGTTGAAAGTAAACGCGATCACTTGAGCGCAATTGCGATTTACTGCGTCCTCAGAGCTCTGGCTAACTGTTTTGCAAAACAAAAAAAGTGTCACAAAACACATAAAAAATAAATAACAAAGTACACTTACACTCATAATAACACCATCTGACAAAAAAAAATATTGCACAAAAAAGTTATAAGGTTCCAAGATATGAGGTAAAAAAGGCAGGCAAAGGGCTTTCACATAGAGATACATATTTTAGTATTTGTATGTGTATATATGTATTTACAGACAATATACACATATAAACACATAAATACATATGTATACCTATATAGACATATATAGAAGTGCATTGGAGTCCTTTGCAGTTAAAGTGAATGTAAATTTTGATGATAAAGTGCCCGTTTTTTAAAAATCCTATTAAAAACAGAGACACTTTAATTAATCAAAATTTACATTTCACTTGTGTTGTGAAAATAATTACCTTTTAATCTTGAGAGCCGCTAAAGCGATTCCTCCGGTCGTCGCAAGCCTCTTCATACGTCAGAAATTACGGATCAGTCATCCTCCAATCACTCTCCCAGGGGGAATCAGTGTCTGTGATTGGAGGAAGCCGGATTCCTCATTTTAGACCCGATAAGAGGCTTTGCGACGGGCGGGGGAAACGATGAAGCGGCTGTCAAGATTAAAAGGTAAGTATTTTCATAACACTAGTGAAATGTATATAGAATCCTCAAAAAAAGTAGGATCAGACCATACCTGAAGGTATTTTCTAACATTTATTATTAGCAGTAGTTGTTATCCTATCAGAACACACTTTTGCACACGGACAGCCTGGATTGGTTGTGATTTAGGGGGAGGGTTTCACAGGCCTATATAAGTTTGATTTGCACATATGTTGTTTGTCAGAGGAAGGGACTGTGTTTGGTCCCGAAACGTAAAAAATAAGGTTTTTCTTGTCACAGATATAGGTATAAATATATATTTTACCAGGGGTCAAGTCCTACAAAAAAAAGTGTGGGAACTCACCAAGACCTCCCCCCCCAAACAATTAATATTATTTTATACACACACACTTACACACGCACACACTGTATTTATATGTATATATAATATATACACTTTGGTTAATGAAAGAAAATGAAATCCAATGAAGGGTTAAATGGTTGCCTTTGGGCCTGAGACTACTCCTCTGTCACAGATTCTCACCCACTTAAGATGCAATAGTCCTAGTTTTGCTACTAGGACCTAAATAACTCAGAAATGTAAGCACCATGTGTTCCACACAGTGCGGGGTGATCACACAGCAGGTCTGCTGACAGGCTTGCATTTAGTGTATTGTAGGAAGTGTTACTACCCATTACTAGAGAATCTCACTATCCCTTTAACCAGACTATTCTACAGCTCCTCCCACCAACAGCAGCAGTGTTTACTGAAGCATTTCTGTTCTATTTCCTGGGGGAACTTAGTTCCACCTGCAAAAATAGTGCAGGAACTCCATTCCCATTGCATTCCCGCTCGACTTGACCCGTGTATTTTACTTAAAAAATCATTATATATATATATATATATATATATATAAATATTTAGTGAAATATAAATAAAACATATTCTTCTATGTGAAGAACTTTGGAATGTGAAATATTGATATTTTCATGTTGGGTTAGCATACATCAGAATATGCGATCAGAATTGCGCGCAAGTTGACTTCTATATGGGAATAGATTATTGCACGCGCGGTTTGGCTTTTAGCGCTCATTATCGTGCAAGCAAAAACAGTTTACTTTCAACTCATAATAAGAGCACAACCCGACACGCACAAAAAGCTTAGATCTAGCACAGTTAATGCTCAAGCGGGAGCATTAAATTAATCTTAATATTAAATATCATAATAAAAGGACATTAAACTCAGCATGGAAAATAAAACATTGCAATACACATTTATTATTGATTTTGCCTGCTTTTAAAAAGCTTTTTTTTTATATAAGTATGAATGTCCCACTTTATCTTAGAGATACAGGAGTATTATTTAAAGGGACATGGACATATCTGTAAAAGGTTAACAAGAAAATATCACCTGAACATAAGTTCCTCATTCCATCGTAAAGGGACTTTAAGCAGCCAATCAGGATGCTAGTCCTGGGACTTGATAGGGAGTGTGCATCTGGCATGTGCAAGCACAGTCATGTTATTTCCCTTCTCATGATAAGGACGTTTATTGTTACATCTTGTGATATTTCA
Source organism: Bombina bombina (assembly GCF_027579735.1). Classification (NCBI taxonomy): domain Eukaryota; kingdom Metazoa; phylum Chordata; class Amphibia; order Anura; family Bombinatoridae; genus Bombina; species Bombina bombina. Next base: position 539,913,804 of record NC_069501.1, on the reverse strand, counting down.
GTGAAGTTGGACATCAGGACTGATGAAGGTGATTGGCTTTTTTTTAAAGCTTACAGTAGCTGAAGGATATCTGTTCATGCAGCACTTACTATTGTGAGTTGAAGAAATTTTGAGGTAAAATATCTTCCTTTTTCACATAAAGATGTTAATGTTCAGCTTTTTACGGTTCTGCTGCAGCACTTTCAAGTGATTTAGCATGTGGTTATTATGTCCCTTTAAGTATGCGAGAAATTCACTTTAATTGCAACATGCTACACAATGATTGCTTAGTTCAACACAAAAGCTAATTTACATCCCTAAATGGCCACAGCAAAGGAGACCCATAACACAAATTATTCCAGGTTTTTCAAGAGATTTACTCTTAGTTTGCAAAACATTCAGCTAGATTACAAGCTTTGCATTGCGGCTTTTAACGCTGAAAATATGTCATTTTCAGCGTTGAAACAGCACTGCAACTATTACAAGTGTTGTCGATATAGCTGTACCGCACACCTTTTAGCCTGTACCGCAATATCAGTCCCGCACACATAAAAAATGCCATTTTTTTATGGGATTCCCATAGCGCCGGTATTATGAGTTTTGTGGTGAGGCTAAAAAGTGAGCGTTGCAGCCTATACCGACAAAATCCGTTCCGCAATCTAAAGTCAGTAGTTATAAGTTTTACACTACAAAGTTGTAACATAAATCTCATAGCTAAAGTGTTACAAAGTACACTAAACACGCATAAACTACCTATTAACCCCTAAACCGAGGCCCTTCCGCATAGCAAACACTATAATAAACTTATTAACCCCTAATCTGCTGCTCCCGACATCGCCGCAACATTTTATTTTTATTAACCCCTATTTCGCCGCTCCCCGACATTGTCACCACTATACTAAAGTTATTAACCCCTAAACCGCCACCCTCCCGCATCGCAAACACTATTTAAATATTATTAACCCCTAATCTTCCGTCTGCCCACATCGCCCCCGCTATACTAAAGTTATTAAGCCCTAAACCGCAAGCCACTATAATAAACCTATAAACCCCTAAACCGAAAGCCCCCCACAACTAAATATACTAAATAAAACTATTAACCCCTAAACCGAAAGCCCCCCACATCGCAATAAACTAATTTAAACTAGTAACCCCTAAACCTAACGCCACCCTAACTTTATATTAAAATTACAATTTCCCTATCTTAAATTAAATTAAAACTTACCTGTTTAAACTAACAAACTAATATAATTATTAAACTAATATTAAACTAACTACCAATTAAATTAAACTAAACTACACATTAAAAAAATCCTAACACTACTATAAAAATTACAAACTATCTAATTACAAAAAATAAAAAATACTAAGTTACAAAACACAACAATCACTAAATTACAAAAAATAAAAAAACGAAATTATCAAAAATAAAAAAGAATTACACCTAATCTAATAGCCCTATCAAAATAAAAAAAAAGCCTACCCAAAATAAAAAAAACCCTAGTCTACAATAAACTACCAATGGCCCTTAAAAGGGCCTTTTGTGGGACATTGCCCCAAAGATATCAGCTCTTTTACCTGTAAAAAAATAAACACAAAGACCCCCCAACAGTAAAATCCACCACCCAACCAACCAACCAAAATAAAAATCCTAATTCTAACAAAAACCTAAGATACCCATTGCCCTGAAAGGGGCATTTGTATGGGCATTGCCCTTAAAAGGGCATTTAGCTCTTTTACTGCCCAGACCCTAAACTAAAAAATAAAACCCACCCAATAAACCCTTAAAAAAGCCTAACACTAACCCCCGGTTGATCCACTTAGTTTTTGAAGTCCCCCTTGAATGATCTTCATCCCGGCGAAGTCTTTATCCAGACGGCCTCTTCAATCTTCATCCCGGCGACGACGTCTTGATCCAAGCAGCAAGACGTCTTCATCCAGACGGCCTCTTCAATCTTCATCCAGGCGGCCTCTTCTATCTTGATCCCGGAAGCGCGGAGCGGGTCCATCCTGAAGACATCCGGCGAGAAGCATCCTCTTCTTAAGGTCGCCGCCGTACATGGATCTTCAATGCAAGGGCCGCAATTCAAAATGGCGTCCCTTGCATTCCTATTGGCTGAAATATTTGAATCAGCCAATAGGAATTAGGGCTGCTAAAATCCTATTGGCTATTCAAATCAGCCAATAGGATTTAAGCAGCTCTCATTCTATTGGCTAATTCGAATTAGGGATTAATAACTGAAGGCAGGCGTTGGCGATGTCAGGGGCAGCAGATTAGGGGTGTTTAGACTCAGGGTTTATGTTAGGGTGTTAGGTTTATACGTTAGTTTTATTTTCCCCATAGACACCAATGGGGCTGTGTTACGGAGCTTTTGTTTCCGCAATTGCAGGTGTTAGACTTTTTTTGGCGGCTCTCCCCATTGATGTCTATGGGGAAAGCATGTATGAGCATGTCATGACACTGCTGCTTTTGTGTGCGGTATGAAGCTCAACGCAGCCGTATCGCCTGCACAAGCTGGGGGTTTTTAAACTTGTAATGGCAGCGCTATAGGAAAAAATAACGTAACTTTTGTTGCGTTCGTTAATTTCTCTATAGCGCTCAAAACTCATAATCTAGCTGATTGTAAATTGTGACAATAATAAACAATTTTAAAAATGTATTTTGCAAGGCCCACAATAGGCCGAAACTTACGTATGGGGTTTTGCTGTTTCTCTTGTTCAGAGAGGGATTGCCTGGTATTTCGGGGCTGGACTGTACTGTGAAGTCAGGATCAGACTGCTATATGCTTCAGGAAAATTCTTCTCTGTAAAAGGCACACATTGAGGAAAAAGAGGCTGCTTCTTGGGTGGTAACTAGCCATAGAACAAGCTATTATGCTATTGTTCGTTCCCAGGTTGAGCGCTTCTCTCTTTTTATTTATGCAAATTATGACTCTTAGGGAAGTCTCCCTAAGTGTGATGCGGTAATCCAGATGTGGACCCGTTGCTCAGTGTGCCTAGAGGGATATGGCTGCACCTCACTGACGAGGCCCACAATAGGCCGAAACGTACGTCCGGGGTTTTGCTGTTTCTCTCGTTCAGAGAGGGATTGCCTGGTATTTCGGGTTGGACTGCACTGTTAAGTCAGGATCAGACTGATATGCTACAGGAAAGTTCTTCTCTGTAAAAGGCACATGTTGAGCTGCTTCTTGGGTGGTAACTAGCCATAGAACAAGCTAATGTGCTATTGTTCGTTCTCAGGTTGAGCTTTTCTCTCTTTTTATTTTGCAATGTAGGGCTTAATTGCTGATATGTGCTTTGAGCTTGATGTTCCTTAAAGGGACATAAAACCCAAAAATGAACTTTCATGATTCAGAGAGAGTATACAATTTTAAACAACTTTCCCATTTACTTCTATTATCTAACTTGCTTTGTTCTCTTGGTATTCTTTGTTGAAAGGCATCACTAGGCAGGTACGGGAACTGGAAGCTAGCTGCTGATTGCTGGCTGCACATATATACATACCTTTTATTATTGGGTTGTTGATGTATTCAGCTAGCTTCCAGTAGTGCATCGCTGCTCCTTCAATAAAGGATACCAAGAGAATGAGGATCCCTATAACGTCTCTATTATCACTATATAAGCTCTCACATAAATTATACTATCTCTCATAACTTTTCTATAGAACTCCCCCTATCACTTTTGTGCATACATATTCGTCTTCTGCAAAAGGATTAAGGGCAAGTAGTTTGCAATAATCTCCCATATTGTCACATGCTCGTAATTCTATCCTCAGTACATTCTGCTGCTTGTAATCCTTCATTGCTAAAGTTCATAATAATTCATAATTTATAAAGCCACATTGCTTATCATCTGTTAACACTCATTTTCTTTTCACTGCTCCTACTGCGGATATGTTTATGTTGGTAGAACTGCACATTAACATTACATTTAATATGATTATTCCCATTGTTTAACTTCCTCCAGTACAAAATATTTAGAGATGGAGTAAAACCTTTGTTTTCAAAATCAACTACAATAAATGGATATGGAAGAAAATGATTTTTTTTTTTAATAAAAAGTGGCTGTATATATCAGGGATGTGTGTTTAAAGGGATAGTAAGCAGTATGAGAAATGCTTGTGCAATGCCGCCCCTTCTCACTGACGGCCAATTGGCCACTAGCAGGGGCTGTCTATCATCCCGATCGGATGACCGCTGCTTCTTAACTTCCGTTTCCGGGATGTGGCTCTGAAGCAGCATTCGCTGCTTAATAAATGGAGCCCAATGCCTTACTGGCTTACTGGGTATCAGGTACAAATTCACAAAAAGGAGCAGTGATTCAGAACTACACATTTATCAATTTTTCTTCCTTTGTCTTGGTATCTTTATTTGAAAAGGCATGAACATAAGCTTAGGAGCCAGACAATTTTTTTTTGTTCAGCACCCTAGGTAGCACTTGCTGATTGGTAAGTACATTTAGCAGCAAATCATATAAATAACATCAAGTGACCTGCAATTAGTGCAATTATTCAAGTTGTATACTCTCTGTGTTACTGTAGATTGGAAATGCCTAGATACCATAGCATGTCTACAGGCCTTGCAGCTGGAATTGCTGCATTTGTATTGCCCTTTTTCTTTCTGGAATGTTCCATACTGGGTGATAAATTCCCTAATGTGCGATTGCGTCTAGAGACAAATCGTCATCCCCGTACTACAGGATATAGGTTATGATCCCCTCACAAGATAGGTAAATGTTTTTTTTAACAATGTTAACAATATCTTAACAAGTTAACAAGTTGGTCTGTTTACTCTTGTTTTATTGGATGTTCGATCCTGTAAAATATTCTGTCTGTCAAATGCCTCTACCTGCATTGAGGCTCTCTGAATGGTTTCTTTCTTGTAACCTCTCTCTAGTAATCTATTACTGAGATTCATGCTCTCTATGGTAGGTGTCTGTATCTGTGCAAATATGCTTTAATTTTATAAACTCACCCTTTATTAAAGCAAAGCCAGTATTTGTAGGATGTGAGCTGTTTGCACGAAGCAACGTGTTAGCCATAATTGGCTTACAGTACAGGCTACAAACGATCAGTGATCTAAATAAATCCCCTATCAGAACTAAGTCCAAATAGGGAATGTCTGTGTGGTTAAAACTCAAAGTAAATTCTAAAGTGTCTCTTGTTCATCCTACTAATAGGAGGGACTGACCTTTACTACAAAAAAGACAAAATGGTGTCTGCTTGAAATGGTTTGAAAATAGTGTGTGGCCTTCTGCCAAACCATCCTCAGTTAGCAAAGAGTGTAATATTTTATGTAATATGAAAACATCAAAGGAAGTCCATAGTTTACTGGACATAAAGGAAAATAAATGTGAGAATCTTGACCTTAATCCTACCTGGTCTTGTTACAGTTGATTTCTTCTGTTCTTTTTTTCCTGTCCTAGCTTGGGGTTGCTCTGTGGAAGAGATGGAAAAACAGGAGACATGTTACAAAACTCTAAGTGCTATGATGGCTTCACCTCCATTTTTTTAAAGGGACATTTTTTTCTCTCATCTAATTGAGGGAATTTCTGAGATTGGAAAAAAGATATAGTTTTGGGGCTTATAGTGACATATCTATCTCCACAAATAGAGCTGTGGGATTTGTAATTTTCAGACAAAAGAAATCATCAGCTGTGCACAATCATCCATTTTCTGTTATTTGAATGTAAAACACCTTTTCTCATCATTTTTCATCAAAGAATATTTTAGCATATTTATTTGCTTTGATTAAATTTTAGTGCAATGTGCATTTAATATAAATTTGAATAATAAGTCGCTTAAATGAAATGCTAATTCTTGAAAGGCCAGAGCCATACCCTGAATAATGTTTTACCACACTGGGTAATTGTTATCATTTATAACTATACTATACGTAAGTAACATACTTAAAGGGACATGAAAGTCAAAATTTTGCTTTCATGATTCAGACAGAGCATACGATTTCATACAACTTTCCAAATTGCATCTATTATCTAATTTGCTACCTTGTCTTGATATCCTTTGTTGGAAAGCATACCAAGGTAAATTCTGGAGTAGCAATGCACTACAGGGAGCCAGCTGCTGATTGGCGGCTGCACTCATATGTCTCTTGTTATTGGGCCACTAGATGTGATCAGCTAGCTCCCATAGTTGCATCACTGCTACTCCAACAAAGGTTTCCAAGAGAATGAAGAACATTTGATAACAGAATTGCAAAGTTGTTTAAAATTGTATGCTCTATTTGAATCATGAAAGGATTGTATGCCCCTTTAAGAAGCTCCACTACCTAAGCTGCAAGTCCTCTTTTGCATAGTTGGTGATTTCTAATAAAGCACTCATGAGCTTTACTGTCTGTATATCAAACAACAATAAGCTACACCTATCTCCTGATTTGACTGTTTAGTAGTTTTAGATTTCAGAACAACATCCTGTAAACAATCATACTGTTAGACCACCATAAAACTGGTTAAGGAGAACCACACAATACAGTAGAATTACATAATTAATGAATTTCAAATAAGCAGTAGATTTTTTTCTGACAAATTTATTTTTTTTCTCCCATTTTCTGGCCCCCTGTATCATGTGACAGGCATCAGCCAATCACAGACTAGTATATGTATACCCTGTGATCTTGTGCACATGCTCAATAGGATTTTGTTCCCCAAAAAGTGTGAATATAAAAAGATTAAGCAAAATTTGATAATGGAAGTAAATTGGAAAGTGTCTTAAAACTGCATGCTCTTTCTGAATCATAAAAGTTTATTTTGACTTGAATGTCCCTTTAACTTTATTCCTTGCAACATTTGTTTGTCTTTAAACCACAATGAGTAAGTTGTAAATCTCTTTGTACATCTAGGACATTTAAGTATGAGCTATGTTACATTAAAGGGATATGAGACCCCAACATTTTCTTTTGTTATTCAGACAGAGGGGCCTATCTATCAAGCTCCGTATGGAGCTTAAAGCCCCGTGTTTCTGGCGAGCCTTCCGACTCGCCAGAAACACCAGTTATGAAGCAGCGGTCTAAAGACCGCTGCTCCATAACCTGGCCACCTGCTCTGAGGAGGCGGACAGAGATCGCCGCAATTCAACCCAATCGAATACGATCGGGTTAATTGAAAACCCCCTGCTAGCGGTCGATTGGCCGCAAATCTGAAGGTGGCGGCGTTGCACCATCAGTTCACAAGAGCTGCTGGTGCAATGCTGAATGCGGAGAGTGTATTGCTCTCCGCATTCAGTGAGGTCTGTCGGACATGATCAGCAATGTCGGATCATATCCGACAGGCCTTTTATAAATAGGGGCCAGAGCATGCATTTTTTTTCTATTTTTTTTTTTACAATTTATTTCTATTATAAAATTTACTTTGCTCCCATATTATTCTTTGTTAAAGAGATACCTAGGTAGGTGCCTGAAGCACTATATGGCAGAAAATAGTGCTGCCATCTAGTGCTTTTGAAATGGATAAGATGCTTGCAAAACTGCTGCCATAGCGTACTCCAGACTCGTGCACACCCCTGAGCTTACATCCCTGCTTTTTAACAAAAGATAGAAAACCTCCGCCAGTGCTCCTGCTGTATCATACATCCAGATAATAATTTGTTTTACCCCTGACTGAAGCTCACTGCCATGCAGTGCAATACAGCCTTCTCAGGCAAGGGGTTAAAGGTGAATGTAATTAAGGACATTTTCTAAGATTGTGGTCTACCCGTAAATGTTTTAAAATAATTTAAAACTGTCATTCTGAGGAAATTTTGCACTGCATTGCAGTTCAGGACACAACCCTTAAAAAGCCTTTTGAGTTTTGTTTATGTTGTCTACTTTGATGTAGCCAATTAGGAACAGCTATAAATGAGCTCTTGTATATTTCAATCAATCACAGTAAAGCATGTAAGAGGGTCAGGGTTCTAAGTTCGACTAAATGAACTTTAGACTCTGTGAGGGGAGTGGAAAACTACAAATTATAGTTTTAATATACAGCAAGAGTAGGCAAAATATTTTTTTTAAAAACTGAAAACACATTGCAAAGTTTTTTTTCACTATTCATTATTAAACTTTTTATGGGGAATGAATGTTAAGTTTAGTGTCCCTTTAAATTTCAAAAAATTTAATAAAAATAAAAGTTATTTTTAGTTATATCATTTCTAAAATTTCAAACAGAAAAAAATATAATAATAGTGTGGCTAGATATACAGTCTGCATAACCCAGTATCCAAAATACTACATATAAAAAATACATAACATAACATAAATAATTGGACCATAAACAGCATCGCCGTTTTTTTACATCACTGGCCTAGGCACACATAGTCCAAAAAACACGAAAATGCATTCGAAGCTCCTGATGCGTCTGAGAGAGACCACAACACACAGAGCAAAGTTAGGCTGGAAAATTCTGGAAATTCAATCAGCATGTAAAAAAAAAGGGGGAAAAAAATGTAGGTCTTCGCCTTTCTTTTCATGCCTCCTCCCCCGGCTCGTGGAAAGACGACTCGGTTGCCAAAACCTATACCGTGTTCTTCTGGAACGCTATTTTCTAAAGAAAAGGAAAAAAAAAACTTTTCTCTTTTCCAAAGCCTACGTTTTGAAAAAAGGAGCGGTTATCTTGTAGGGAGAAAATACATGGAAAATAATCCAAGCTCGGAAATGCCTTTGCAAATTAATCCTTTTTTAAAGTTTTTTGAGAAAAATAAATATAATAATTATTTTAAAGCTTATTTTGTCATTTTTTTACATTCAGTTGACAGATGTACAATGTCATAGAATATAATGAAAACTTAGCAGTAACACACAATGGATTACAAAAGTTGTCAAATCAATCTAACAAAAACTAAAAAAAAACTGATTTGTAATTTTTGCAAAATTCACGATTTCTCAGATTTTAATCAGTTCTCTCTTCAAAACATACATTTGTAGGCCACAAATTCACCAGTGGCCAGTAATTCACTCAAAACAATCTATCAATCTATCTGCCTATCCGTCCTTCAGTCTCTGTGGGCCTGATATTCAAAACTTTGCCACTCAGGCGAGATATTCTAAGAAGTCTCGTTAGTACCATGAGGCCCTTAAAAACAAATTAGAAACACAAATTTTATCTTGAGAAACATTAATGTTGCTATGTAATGTTCTTTATGTGATCCAATCAGGATAATTAACGGCCCCTCCTCCAGTGAGCAGGGGGCGTCATTGCACAAGCATTTCACCAGAAATGCTTGCGCAATGATAAATGCAGACAGCGTATGCTGTCAGCATTTAGCGAGGTCAAGCGGACATGATTTGCTACAGCGAATCATGTCCGCTCAAATATTAATAAATGTATTCCTTCAAGTGGAACGCTAAATATCAATTGCACTATATTAGCACTCCACTGAGTAATACCAGCACACGCTAATGTGCGCTGGTATAACAAGTTAAGCGCAACAGGAACGCACATGTTTGCATTACTAGAGACAGCATCAGAACCTAAGCACAGCGAAGGGGGTAAGTAGCACAGCGATTATATTTATGTGCTAATATGTGTATATACACATATTAACACATAAATATATATGCATATAAGCATATACATTAGCGTGCGCTGGTATTAAAAGTCGGCCCACAGTCAGTAATTTTAAGGTTCACTTCAAAGTAGATAATAATGAACAAATTTATATAAAGGTTGTGTTATAGTGAAAATTCTTTTAGGTGCTTAGGAATCTAATTTTAAACAAATTAGCTTAAAGTTGGTCCTAGCGATTTCAGTTATTTTGTATATAATTAGTTATGACAATATATGCTACAAGCACAGACAGTATTTTTTTCTAAGTCAGCGGGCGCCACTGCTGTGCTAATTGCTGGTGATGTCACAAACTAGATTATAGGAATTATGGCCAATAAATTGTGCTCCCTGATAAACAAGAAAAGTATCCCAGCAGAGATGCAATAATATTGTAACTTAATCAAATAATGTATCACTTACCATTATATAGAAGATGTAAAAAAACAACAACAGTATTTAACCAATGTTTTCAATATGTAACAAATAGCAAAAAAAGAACAAGATGATGCGTCTTTACAGGTCATATAGGAAATGGTGATAAACCATGTGTCCTCATTTGCATTTCCTAGCCTAGAATTTTAAGACTAAAAACAGAATTTATGCTTACCTGATAAATTACTTTCTCTTACAGGTGTATTCAGTCCACGGATTCATCCTTACTTGTGGGATATTCTCAATCCCTACAGGAAATGGCAAAGAGAGCACACAGCAAAGCTGTCCATATAGCTCCCCTCAGGCTCCGCCCCCCCAGTCATTCGACCGGCGGTTAGGAGAAAAAAGGAGAACCATAGGGTGCAGTGGTGACTGTAGTTATTGTAAATTAAATTTGAACCTGACTTAAATATCAGGGCGTGCCGTGGACTGAATACACCTGTAAGAGAAAGTAATTTATCAGATAAGCATAAATTCTGTTTTCTCTTACTTGGTGTATTCAGTCCACGGATTCATCCTTACTTGTGGGATACCAATACCAAAGCAATAGGACACGGATGAAGGGAGGGAACAAGTCAGGTAACCTAAACGGAAGGCACCACTGCTTGCAAAACCTTTCTCCCAAAAATAGCCTCCGAAGAAGCAAAAGTATCGAATTTGTAAAATTTGGCGAATGTATGCAGTGAAGACCAAGTCGCTGCCTTACAAATCTGTTCAACAGAAGCCTCATTCTTGAAAGCCCATGTGGAAGCCACAGCTCTGGTGGAATGAGCTGTAATTCGTTCAGGAGGCTGCCTGCCAGCCGTCTCATAAGCCAATTGGAAGATGCTTTTCAGCCAGAATGAAAGAGAGGTAGCAGTCAGTTTCTGACCTCTCCTCTTACCAGAATACACAACAAACATGGATGATGTTTGTCTGAAATCTTTAGTTGCTTTTAAATAGAACTTTAAAGCACGAACCACATCAAGATTGTGCAACAGTCGTTCCGTCTTAGAAACTGGATTATAGCACAGAGAAGGAACAATAATTTCCTGGTTAATATTCTTATTAGAAACCACCTTTGGAAGGAAACCAGGTTTAGTACGCAAAACAACCTTATCTGCATGGAACACCAGGTAGGGTGAATCGCACTGTAAAGCAGATAATTCTGAAACTCTTCGAGCAGAAGAAATAGCTACTAAAAACAAAACTTTCCAAGATAATAACTTGATATCTATGGAATGTAAAGGTTCAAACGGAACCCCTTGAAGAACTGAAAGAACTAAATTTAGACTCCATGGAGGAGCCACAGGTCTGTAGACAGGCTTGATTCGTACTAATGCCTGTGCCAACGCTTGAACGTCTGGCACAGCTGCCAGACGTTTGTGTAACAGAATAGACAGAGCAGATATCTGTCCCTTTAAGGAACTAGCTGACAGACCTTTCTCCAAACCTTCTTGGAGAAAAGCCAATATCCTTGGAATCCTAACTTTACTCCACGAGTAACCCTTGGATTCACACCAACAAAGATATTTTCGCCATATCTTATGGTAAATTTTCCTGGTGACAGGCTTTCTGGCCTGTATCAGAGTATCTATAACTGAATCAGAGAACCCCCGCTTAGATAGGATTAAGCGTTCAATCTCCAAGTAGTCAGCTGCAGAGAAACTAGATTTGGATGCTTGAAAGGACCTTGGATTAGAAGATCCTGCCTCGATGGCAGTTTCCATGGTGGGACCGATGACATGCCCACTAGGTCTGCATACCAAGTCCTGCGTGGCCACGCAGGCGCTATCAGAATTACCGAAGCCCTCTCCTGTTTGATTCTGGCTATTAGCCGAGGGAGAAGAGGAAACGGTGGAAAGACATAAGCTAGACTGAATGACCAAGGCGCTATTAATGCATCTATCAATGCCGCCTTGGGATCACTGGATCTGGATCCGTAAAGGGGAAGTTTGGTGTTCTGATGGGACGCCATCAGATCCAATTCTGGAATGCCCCAAAGCTGAGTTAGTTGAGCAAAAACCTCCGGGTGGAGTTCCCACTCCCCCGGATGGAAAGTTTGACGACTTATAAAATCCGCCTCCCAGTTGTCTACTCCTGGGATGTGAATTGCAGATAGATGGCAGGAGTGATCCTCCGCTCATCTGATAATCTTGGATACTTCCTTCATCGCTAGGGAACTCTTTGTTCCCCCCTGATGATTGATGTACGCTACAGTCGTGATGTTGTCCGACTGAAATCTGATGAATTTGGCCTCTGCTATTGAGGCCACGCCTGGAGCGTATTGAATATCGCTCTCAGCTCCAAAATGTTTATCGGGAGAAGAGATTCTTCCTGAAACCATAGTCCCTGAGCCTTTAGGGAGTTCCAGACCACACCCCAGCCTATCAGACTGGCATCGGTCGTGACAATGATCCATTCCGGTCTGTGGAAACTTAGCCCCTGAGACAGGTGATCTTGAGACAACCACCAGAGAAGAGAGTCTCTGGTCTTTTGGTCCACTTGAATCTGAGGAGATAAATCTGTGTAATCTCCATTCCACTTTGTGAGCATGCACAGTTGCAGTGGTCTGAGATGGATTCGTGCGAAAGGGACCACGTCCATCGCCGCAACCATTAAACCAATCACTTCCATGCACTGAGCCACGGAAGGCCGAGGAATGGAATGAAGAACTCGGCAAGTATTCAACAGTTTTGACTTCCTGACCTCTGTCAGAAAGATTTTCATTTCTACCGAGTCTATTAGTGTTCCCAAAAAGGGAACCCTTGTGAGCGGGGACAGAGAACTCTTTTCTACGTTCACCTTCCTCCTGTGAGACCTTAGAAAGGCCAGAACGATGTCCGTATGAGCCTTGGCTCTGTGAAAGGATGACGCCTGTATTAAGATGTCGTCTAGGTAAGGTGCTACTGCAATGCCCCGCGGTCTTAGTACCGCTAGAAGGGACCCTAGCACCTTTGTGAAAATTCTGGGAGCAGTAGCCAGCCCAAAAGGCAGGGCCACAAACTGGTAATGATTCTCCAGAAAGGCGAACCTTAGGAACTGATGGTGATCTTTGTGGATAGGAATATGTAGGTACGCATCCTTTAGATCCACGGTAGTCATATATTGACCTTCCTGGATCATCTGCAAAATTGTCCGAATGGTTTCCATCTTGAAAGACGGAACTCTGAGGAATTTGTTTAGAATTTTTAGATCCAGGATTGGCCTGAAAGTTCCTTCCTTTTTGGGAACTACGAACAGGTTTGAGTAAAAGCCCAGTCCTTGTTCTGCAATTGGAACTGGATGTATCACTCCCATTCTTAGTAGATCTTCTACACAGCGTAAGAACACCTGTTTCTTTGTTTGGTCTGAAGACAAACGAGAAATGTGGAACCTTCCCCTTGGGGGAGAGTCCTTGAATTCTAGAAGATACCCCTGAGCAACTATTTCTAATGCCCAGGGATCCGGAACGTCTCTTGCCCAGGCCTGAGCAAAGAGAGAGAGAGTCTGCCCCCTACCAGATCCGATCCCGGATCGGGGGCTACCCCTTCATGCTGTCTTGGTAGCAGGAGCAGGCTTCTTGGCCTGTTTACCCTTATTCCAGCCCTGCAAAGGTTTCCAGGCTGCTTTAGGCTGGGAAGTGTTATCTTGCTTTGCAGCAGCAGAGGTTGCCGCAGGTCCGCTCCTGAAGCTGCGAAAGGAGCGAAAATTAGCCTTGTTTTTGGCCTTAAACGGCCTATCTTGTGGAAGAGCATGGCCCTTGCCCCCAGTGATATCCGAAATAATTTCTTTCAGCTCCGGGCCGAAAAGGGTCTTCCCCTTGAAGGGAATATTTAACAGTTTTGTCTTGGACGACACATCCGCCGACCATGATTTAAGCCAAAGCGCTCTTCGCGCCATGATGGCAAAACCTGAGTTTTTCGCCGCTAGTTTAGCTAACTGGAGCGCGGCATCTATGATAAAAGAATTAGCCAGCTTTAAAGCGTGAATTCTGTCCATGACCTCATCATATGAAGTCTCCCTCTGGAGCGACTCCTCCAGGGCCTCGAACCAAAAAGCCGCTGCAGTAGTTACCGGAATAATGCAGGCAATAGGTTGAAGCATAAAACCTTGCTGAACAAACATTTTCTTCAGCAAGCCTTCCAATTTTTTATCCATAGGATCTTTGAAAGCACAACTGTCCTCTATTGGTATAGTTGTACGCTTAGCTAGTGTTGAAACAGCCCCCTCTACCTTAGGGACCGTCTAGGGTCTATTATGGGGAACATTTTCTTAAAGATAGGTGGGGGAACAAAGGGTACACCTGGTCTCTCCCACTCCTTAGTCACAATATCCGCCACCCTCTTAGGGATCGGAAATGCCTCCGTGTATACTGGGACCTCTAAATATCTGTCCATTTTACACAATTTTTCAGGGATCACCATGGGGTCACAATCATCCAGCATAGCTAAAACCTCCTTAAGCAGGACGCGGAGGTGTTCCAGCTTAAACTTAAACGCTAAGGAATCTGACTCTGCCTGCTGAGAAATTTTTCCTGCGTCAGAAATTTCTCCCTCAGACAGCCCTTCTCTCACTCCTATCTCTGAGTTTTGTGAGGGCACTACAGATAAATTATCCAAAGCTTCAGATTGCTCATCCTCTGTATTTAAAACTAAGCTATCGCGCTTTCTAGGAAAAACTGGCAGTTTGGATAAAAATGCTGCAAGTGAATTATCCATTTCTGCTGCTAATTGCTGAAAAGTAATATTGGCCAATGCACTAGAGGGACTAGGCATCGCTTGCGCGGGCGTAACTGGTTTAGATACGTGGGGGGAGGAAGGAGGACTATCCTCATTACCCTCCGTTAAGGAATCATCTTGGGCAGCATTCTTAATTGTCACTGGATGATCTTTAAAATGCTTAGATGTTTGTGCACACTTTAAACATAAATGTAATGGGGGTATTGCCATGGCTTTTGAACATAAAGAACAAGGTCTATCTGAAGGCTCAGACATGTTTGACAGACTCAGACAACAATACAATATTGAAAAAAATACTTTTTGAAAAAAACGTTACTGTCTCTTTAAATAATAAAAGGCACACACTTTTTTTCCCAATCATCAAAAAACATCCGATCATAATGAAATTTTCACCACATGATCCTAATGCCTTGAAATGATTGCACACAAGTTTTCAAATCGTTTAACCCCTTAATGCCCAAACCGGAGCAAAATGAGTAAATACCCGGTTTAACCCACTACAGTACTATGCCACAGTCTTTGCTGTGGCTTTACCTTCCTTTAGGGTTATTTGCAGGTGTAAATTAAGCCTCCCTGAAGTCCTCCTGTACTCTAAAGGCTCTGCACATGAAGCTGCATGGAGTTGTGTTGCAAATCAACTGCGCAATTGAGGCGCGAAAATGAGGCCTCCTCCTTCTCACTCTAGAGCTATGGGGCCTTTCTGAGTCAGAATAGCTGTCTTTTAAAATGCCAGGCGTAAAAAAATTCCCCAAAAAGTGTTGCAACGTTTAAAAAACGCTTAATAACATAAGATTAGCCTACTAAAGTAATCGATTTAGCCCATCACAGTGTCTGTCAGTATTAAAGCCCTTAACTGAAGCCCTCTTTCTATACTGTGTCTCAGAAAATGGCTTACCTTCCCTCATGGGATATCTGTCAGTCTTCTAGCACTACCAGGTCTTGCTAGAAATATGACTGAAACATACCTTAAGCAGAATAAGCCTGCAAACTGTTCCCCCCAACTGAAGTTCTCCTGTACTCAACAGTCCTGCGTGGGAACAGCAATGGATTTTAGTTACAACATGCTAAAATCTTTTTCCTCTCAGCAGAAATCTTCATCACTTTCTGCCTCAGAGTAAATAGTACAAACCGGCAGTATTTTAAAATAACAAACTCTTGATTGAAGAAATAAAACTACAAATCTAACACCACATACTCTTTACCACCCCCGTGGAGATGCTACTTGATAGAGCGGCAAAGAGAATGACTGGGGGGGCGGAGCCTGAGGGGAGCTATATGGACAGCTTTGCTGTGTGCTCTCTTTGCCATTTCCTGTAGGGATTGAGAATATCCCACAAGTAAGGATGAATCCGTGGACTGAATACACCAAGTAAGAGAAATAGAAACACTGTGAGGTCTATTCCAATATGTTAGAAGTGTTGTGGAAACTGGTACGCTCAGGTTTTCATAAAGATTTTGATCATGAGGTCATTCAACTTCATGGAAAAATTGAAAAAAAGGAGGTTTCCATGTGGTTTTCTAATGGTTTCTCATGACTCCACATTGTAAAAAACTAGGTTTGTTATGGGTTGCAAGATCCGCCCACTATCCCACCTGCAGATTCAAGTGCAAATGTCCCAGTTTTTAGGGGCTGCCCCAGCTCTGCTAAAACACATCTTGTCTCAACTAGGTCCTGACCATGACATGCCAGACCTTGCAAAGCCCTGTCCATAATGGCTCTGTCCTCAAAAAAAAATGAGGGGCCACAGCCAACAAGTGCTCTCACCTCCCTGTCACCTCCCTGTCCTGGAGAAACTCTAGGAAATGGTGGAAGTAAAAAAAAATTGCATAGAGGCCCGTTACTACATGGCTTGATTAATCAAGGTGCCAATAAAATCTCAAAACCTCCATACTGTCTGGATTACAACAGGCACATTTACCGTCCTACATCTTCTCCATTTGCACAATTGTTAAACATGGCATGCTGGAAATTGTAGTTCCCATACAATTTAATTACAACTAATACAACTATATCCGTGTGATCTTCCTTCTAATTACCCATTGGCTGATACTTCCTAATGATTTCTATGGGTTGATAGGTACTTCCTAGGAAGTATTTACCAGCAAATAAGCATTAGTAGGAAGTGTACAGGTTATACAGGTATACAAGAAACCTTAGCCAATTTTGTGCATGGCAATATCTAATGAACTGTAATGGGGGCCATTATTTAACTTTCCTTTATGCTAAAAACAGCCTCTGATAGCTTCAATTATGACTGTATGTCTTACTGTAACATGTGTTTGACAGGCTTTTTACAAAGGAGGGATTCTAATACTTTTTAGTCCATCATAAGCTTAAAGGATTGCTCAAGGATACAATTCTCATAATATAAATTACATTAACCACAACCCATAACTGCCCCTCATTCACCAGCAGCCTCACTTAATACTACAATAACTACAATTTTTTTTCCATAGCGAATGAGTAAGAGCAGGATGAAGTTTGTATGCACCTATCTGAGATAGCTGGTTCCAATTTTGGAAGTGACGATATTGGTTCTGGTGCATGGTCACAGGCCAATGACAATGAAATAGACTTGCAGAAAAAACACAATATTATGGCTGGATAACTTTTGGTTCATCTGCATTGATCACCTTTATTGTCAACTTGGGGTGCTGGAGGAGTAAGCAGCTTGTTTACTTATCAGACGCATGCAAACATACACAAATATATATATATCTTAACTGATGAGTGCTCAATAAATGATCTGGCACCCTGGGGTCCAGTTGTGTCCTGAGTACAAATATCTATGCTCTGTGTTTGAACAACAAGATATCTGAAATACAAAACCCTTGAATGAGCATTTTATCCTTCAAGTCTAGACAAACAGTTGTAAGACGTGTGTTAGCACCAAGAAGCACTGACTTTGTCATTAAGCAATGTGGACAACTACCTAGGAGTTCATTTTCTTAAAAGGAATCCCTAGTGAGAAACCAATGAATAAAACATTTTTTAATCTACTTATCATTGTATGTTCTGATTAATGTTCCAATCCTCGAGCACATGTGAGGCACCTAATGGTGTAAATCTGGAGTTGCACCTTGACCTATACTTAATTTTCCAACAATGTCTACATCAAACTTTATATAGCAGAAACAGATTCTACATCACAGCCTACGTATAGGATTGCATGCTTGTCTGGCATAAAAAGGGTTAACACGTACATATCACCTTGACGCTTACAGCAAAAACCATGGCAACGCTAAAGAAAACAGGAGAAAACTTTGAGCTTTGCTGAGATTTCTCTTGGCAGAGCTGAGATAGATTACATGATACCTCTTGTGGTTACGGTCACTGACCCATTCAGTGTTAAAGTCTTGATTTCCACACTGCTCTTGGCTACACCAGTTAGCTATATAATGCTTGTCGCAAACTTGTGCAGTTGAGCAGGGGGGGCATGGGTCATGTTATTAAGCAGACTGGTTGCTTAAATGTCTGGTGGGAGGTGGCAGACTTGTTGATTAGCAACTTCCGTTGGCCAACTAGAGGGTTAACAGAAATACAACTATTTGGGGGATGTCTGCGCTTATTTCTCCTCTCACCCTCATTTCTCAGAACTTAGGAGCCTGTGGTTTGGATAAAATAAGAGTATTTTAAAGTACATTAATAGAACAAAAGGGGAAAAAAAAAGGGATAAAAGGCTTACAAAAACGAACGAGAGCTGAGACTTGGTGGGGATATCTAGAGTTAGACTTGTGATTCTGGAAAGTGATCTTTAAAAAGTCATTCTTTTATGGTACATCTAAATTAACCGTTGAAGCACCATACTGTTATGTACTGTATTAAAAACACACTATTCTCTTAATGTGCACAGCAAAATTAACAATTGAAGCATCAGTGGCCGATAGTGGTCTGCAATGTAATATAACACTATCCTCTAAATGTGTACTAACATTTAAATGTGTATAAAATAATTAACAGGAGATTTTAAAGGAAAGCTTAAAAAAATTGGTATTAAAGGGACAGTATACACTAATTTTCATAAAACTGCATGTAATCAACACTACTATAAAGAAGAATATGCACAGATACTGAGCTAATAATCCAGTATAAAACTTTTTAAAAACTTTCTAGAAGCTCCCAGTTTAGCACTGTTGATGAGGTTAAGCTGGGACTCCTATTGAAGGGGGCTGGGAAAGCAAGATAAGCAGACACTCCCCGCTCCCCCCCTTCCCTGCATATGATGAAAAGATCCTATAGACAAATAGGAGAAAGCAGGAGTCTGTAGACTTGGTTCTACATTTAAAACTTTGGGCTTGGTTAGGAGTCTGAAAATCAGTACAGGTATACCGCGCTTTAAATCAATTCGCTTTATGGCGATCCGCTAATACAGCGCCACTGCAAACCCGGAAGTCGTTTGTCAGCACGGCACTTAACACTGACCGCGAGTCAGGAGATTGCACAAAATTGCATGCAGTCTCTCTTATTACAGCGCGCGCTGGCAAGACTCTGTTGGGGTTGCTAGAACTGTGCAGTATTGTACTGCACATGATAATTTGGTAAGCGCTTTATATAATCTACATTAGTACTGTACACACAAGTTCTTTACAAGCACTATTTGTTTGGCCATTAAAGGTACAGGTACCAGTATATTCACCTTTGTGCTTACCTTGAATAGTACAGGTAAGCATTTCATATGCCTCCTTCATCTCATATGCCTAAACCATACCATAAAACACAACCTACAGTCAGTACTTTAGGATCTGGCATACAGTACAGGTAGAGTACATTAGGTTATGTTTTATGGTATAGCATGGTATAGGTATATGAGATGAAGGAGGCATATGTGTGTTGTATTGTGCTAGTGTTAAACTTAGCACTATTGAACACCTATATGTTTTTAAGCTTTTAAACACACTGGCAAGTGAAAAACAAGTGAAAAATGTCTTGACTCACTTTAAGGCGGTTTTCACTTTACAGCGGGGCTCCGGGCCCTAACCCACTGTATGAGCGGGGTACAATGTTATTAAAAAATAAGCAAAACTAAACATTGTTACAAAAACACTACCAGATGGGCTATATAAATGGATCATCTACAAAACATTTATACAAAGAAAAATCTAGTGTACAATGTCCCTTTAAAGCCTTTTATTTACATAGCTAGAATATATAATGATCTCATGTTTTTCTCTTATTAAAGTGATTGTAAATTTTACTTGATGAAATCAAACATACTTGCTCAGAATGTTATAAATATGTAAACCGCATTCATATAAACATAAAAAACAAATGCAATAAACTTTTATTTCATTTTTTACTTATCGTAGTTGTAAGTACTCGACTCCTCCCAACCGTCTTCTTCATGGTTAGGAGCCCTACATCCGATGCCTCATTTTAATACTTTACGCCCACTCCGTGACGTTTGTTGTAAGCTCGTTCACGAGCAGGGCCGACATTTGCGCATGCGATTAAACAATTGCGGAGAAATCACGCATGCGTATAGCGACCAATACTACAGAAAACAACAGCTCCTCAGCTCTTGGAATGAATGAAATTCATGAGGTATTGCGCATGCGAGACTCAAGGACGAGCATGGAGTATGCTACGTCATCGGGTAGCTCACGCATGCGCATTTAAAGAAAGTGACGTGAGGAACAAAGATCCTGACGCCCCGGGGAAGAAAAAAACAAGCAGACGGAGGAATCGGCGAAAACAATAGTAATTAAAATTTGATATATTGACTTTAGTTTACATCTTGGGAAAATATGATGAATGAGACTAGGGTTTATTTGTGAAATTAAATACTTTGAGGCAGAGATGTTTGTTTGACTTTACATGCACTTTAAGTTAAAAAAACTGTTTTCCCAAAACAATGAGTCTTATAAAAAAAGATCTAGAGCAGCCCCCCAGACTGGTTTGTATGGAGAGTTAGTCACTA
This sequence comes from Bombina bombina, assembly GCF_027579735.1. NCBI lineage: Eukaryota > Metazoa > Chordata > Amphibia > Anura > Bombinatoridae > Bombina > Bombina bombina. The sequence continues at coordinate 539,893,238 of NC_069501.1, read as the reverse complement.
ATTAACCAGGGGCCACATTGCATTTAAGTGCTGCATCTATGTAACCTTGCTATAGAATAACATATGAGCCATGTCTAAAGATTTTTTAAAATAACATCTAATCTGCTGCAATTGTTTTTCAGTAGCTAAACCCCACCCACAACTTGTCTTATTTGGAGAAGCCAATCTGGGCTTTATTCTGCTAGCCACTAATGTTACTATAATGTGCAATGTTTTGCAGTTATCAGTTAAAGTCAATCGCTGAACATATGTAGCACAGTTAGCCTTGAGTGTCCATTTAATGTACACAAATTAGAAAAATCCACAATTTTTAGAGCTAAATAAAGGGGACAAAGTAAATCATCAAAATATATTGCACAGTAGTTTTACTAATCATAACTAAACATTTTTCCATTAAAATCTCAAGTTGCTTATTATTTCTAAAAATAAAACGTTTATAATTCAGATACAGCATACATTAAAAACTTTCCAACTTTACTTCATTCTCTTGGCATCCTTTGTTGAAGAGTATACGCTCAGGAGAGTGCATGTTTCCTGAGTGCTGTGTGCCAGCATTTATTTTTTTGCAACAATGTATAACATTTGATTCTTTTTACACCACAGTTGTATCACACCTCATAAACTTGGAGAGGTTGTTTCTTTAGTTGCTAATGTCTGACAGAGTTCATTGGAAAAGAGTTAGTGCAAAGAAACAATGGTAAAAAGGACAGTTAGGGGTCAATTTATTAAAGTCTGGTGGACATGATACGCTGTAGCGTATCATGTCCGCCAGGCATCGCTGAATGCGGACAGCATACGCTGTCCATATTCAGCATTGCACAAGCAGTTCTAGTGAACTGCTTGTGCAATAACGCCCCTGCAGATTGGCAGCCAATCGGCCGCTAGCAGGGGGTGTCAATCAGCCCGATTGTATAGGATTGGGCGGATTCCTGCACGCCGCGGGTGCATATCAGTTAAGGAGCAGCGGTCTATAGGCCACTGCTTCTTAACTCCTGTTTCCGGCGAGCCTAGAGGCTCGCGCAGAAACAGGGTGAATTGGCCCAATTCGGCCAATAATAAATTGACCCCATACTTTTTCTTGTACAGTGTACTGTCTTATGTGCACACTTTATGAGGCACCAGCTCCTACTGCACATGTGCAAAATCTTACAGCTCATTAACATATGAGTCCGTGATTGGCTGATACCTGTCACATGTTACAGGGGACAGGGAAATATAAGAACGCATTGAAATTTGTCAGAAAAAAAACAAACTTCTGTTCATTTGAAATTCAAAGTGTAACTGGATAGTCTTTTTATTCTGCCTTTGCTGATCATGCAATTTTGTTGCATTTTATGGTCTTTTAAGGACATATTCTCACTACATGCTATATTCAAGATGTAGTTTTCCCACAACCCTTTTCCCTGCTAGGCATTAAACAGTCTATTTTTTAGTATATTGAATTGAGTATTTTGTTGAAAATAAGATAGACTTTATATAGATTTTAAAGAATATTTGAATGGGCTTTTCCAAGTACATATATGTTTGACATAAGGAATATTGTGCACGGACAGTTAAAGGGACAGTCTACACCAGAATTTTTATTGTTTTAAAAGATAGATAATCCCTTTATTACCCATTCCCCAGTTTTGCATAACCAACACAGTTATATTAATATACTTTTAACCTCTGTGATTATCTTGTATCTAAGCCCCTGCAAACTGCCCCTTTTTCAGTTCTTTTGACAGACTTGCAGTCTAGCCAATCAGTGCCTGCTCCCAGATAACTTCACGTGCACGAGCACAGTGTTATCTATATGAAATACGTGAACTAACACTCTCTAGTGGTGAAAAACTGTTAAAATGCAATCTGAAAGAGGTGGGCTTCAAGGTCTAAGAAATTAGCATATGAACCTCCTAGGTTTAGCTTTCAACTAAGAATACCAAGAGAACAAAGCAAAATTGGTGATAAAAGTAAATTGGAAAATTGTTTAAAATTACATGCTCTATCTGAATCATGAAAGTTTATTTTGGCCTAGACTGTCCCTTTAAGTATAAGGGGCCGAATTATCAAGCCCCGAATGGAGTTTGAAGCCCCTGTTTCCGTGCGTGCCTTCAGGCTCGCCGGAAACAGTAGTTATGAAGTAGTCTAAAGACCGCTGCTCCATAACATGTCCGCTGCCTCTGAGGCTGTGGTATTCAAGTCGCCTTATCCTATACGATTGGCTGATTGACACCCCCTGCTAGTGGCCGATTGGCCGTGAATCTGCAGGGGGCGGCATTGCACAAGCAGTTCACCAGAACTGTTTGTGCAATGATAAATGCCGACAGCGTATGCTGTCTGCATTTATCGATGTGCGGCAGACATGATATACTAAGGGCTAGATTTAGCACAGCTGAGGCGTACAGGGGCATGTATACGCGCCCCTGTACGCCTCAGCTCGCCCGAGGAGATTGAATTTTGCCAACTTAGAGGTGGCGAAGAGCTTAGGAAAGCAGCGGTCTGGTGACCGCTGCTTGATAAATAACGGCGAGCAAGTTCTTGTAAGAACTTGCTGCCATAGGGGCTTGATAAATCTAGCCCTACATCGTATCATGTCTGCTCGCACTTTGGTAAATTGGCCCCTAAGTGTAAATCTGCACTTACACATACTGTAAAATAAGCACTGTCTGTCGTTTTTATTGCATAAAGATATTAATCTTTGATTTGTTCCTGCTGGAACCAGGATATGTTTATTTATCTGTTATTAAATTATTTAATGGTCTGTGGTTTTATTCCTCTCTGGTCTGCTGATGAAAGGAACAGTTCACAGCTCTGCCAGATATCTGCTTTCTAACTGCATGAATCTGACATTATTATGTCCATCTATAATCCTGTGGTCAACTTGTGCTCAACTGTGAAAAGGCATTAATCTAAGTGATGGCTTCATCTTTCTAGTAAAACAGACACTGTATAAAAGTAACAGTCAAGTGATGCATAAAATGCAATGCATCACTTGTAATCATATCTTAAAGTGAAAGTAAAGTTTGTCCTTTTCGAACACTTTAATTTTTTCTACTACCTTAGTATATAATCACCTAGATTACGAGTTTTGCGTTAACAGGGGTGCGGTGCTAATGAGCAGTTTATGCTCACCGCTAACTTACAGACAGCGCTTTTATTACGAGTTTTTACAAACCCGGCGTTAGCCGCAAAAAGTGAGAGAAGAGCAAAATTTTGCTCCACATCTCACCTCAATACCAGCGCTGCTTACGTTAGCAGTAAGCAGGTAAAACGTGCTTGTGCACGATTTCCCCATAGGAATCAATGAGGGAGAGCCGGATGAAAAAAAACCTAACACCTGCAAAAAAGCAGCGTAAAGCTCCTAACGCAGCCCCATTGATTCCTATGGGGAAATAAAATTTATGTCTACACCTAACACCCTTACATGAACCCCAAGTCTAAACACCCCTAATCTTACACTTATTAACCCTTAATCTGCCGCCCCCGACATTGCCGACACCTGCATTATATTATTAACCCCTAATCTGCTGCTCCGGACACCGCCGCCACCTACATTATACTTATGAACCCCTAATCTGCGGCTCCCAACATCACCGACACCTACATACTATTTATTAACCCCTAATCTGCAGCCCCCTATGTCGCCGCAACCTACCTACATTTATAAACCCCTAATCTGCCACCCCCAATGTCACTGCCACTATAATAAAGTTATTAACCCCTAAATCTAAGTCTAACCCTAACACCCCCTAACTTAAATATAATTTAAATAAATCTAAATAAAATTACTACAATTAACTAAATAATTCCTATTTAAAACTAAATACTTACCTATAAAATAAACCATAAGCTAGCTACAATATAACTAATAGTTACATTGTAGCTAGCTTAGGGTTTATTTTTATTTTACAGGCAAGTTTGTATTTATTTTAATTAGGTAGAATAGTTATTAAATAGTTATTAACTATTTAATAACTACCTAGTTAAAATAAAGGCAAAAGTACCTGTAAAATAAAGCCTAACCTAAGTTACACTAACACCTAACACTACACTATAATTAAATTAATTACCTAAACTAAATACAATTAATTACAATTAAATAAAATTATCTAAATTACGAAAAAAAGCAAAGACTAAATTACAGAAAATAATAAAATAATTACAAGATTTTTTAAACTAATTACATCTACTCTAAGTAGGCGGATGACATGGTTTTAATGGCCAGATTTTCAATTGGCTGTTAAAAAAAATGTGACCCGGAATGAAATAAAAAAATGTAGGGGTTGAATTTGGATAGTCTAAAAAGTATTGTAATTATGGCGCTAACTTTGATTCCGGCTAAATTTAAAAAAAAAACGATGAATGAAAGTCATATTATTTATGCACAAAGACTGCTACTGAGGATTGCAAACCAGGTAACTTTACTTTCACTTTAAGATATTAAAGGGGCATGAAACCCACATTTTTTCTTTTATAATTCAGGTAGAACATACATTTTAAACAACTTCTCAGTTTACTTCTATTATCAATTTTGCTTAATTATCTTTATTCACTACTGGGAGCTAGCTGAACACATTGGAAAGCTAATGACAATAGACATATATGTGCAGCCACCAACCGGCATCTAGCTCACAGCTCCTGGTCATACCTAGGTATGCTTTTCAGCAAAGGATACCAAAACAACTAAGCAAATTAGATAATAGACTTAATCGGATAGCTAATTCAATGTTTTGAATTATTTTAGTTTTTTAATATAATTTTTTTTTTTTTTAGTAACATAATACAAATTTAGTCTGTATCTCAATAAGGCTTCATACTATACAAATAAACAAAAGCTTAGTATAGATGCTCAATGATAATTTGGCCCCTCTGAGACTAATTAATTAAGAAATAACGCTTCTGATTGGCTGTGTTGCCAATTAAAAAAAAATTGCAATACAATGTGTATCAAGGTTCTGCAAAAGTGGTAACTTTTTATTTTACACAAAAAACAAATGCATATGAATTTAGGACGACAAAGTATTCATCCGTTATACTCCCAGAGGAAATGGTTGTTAAAGGGACATTAAACCCAAAAATTTTCTTTCATGATTCAGACAGAGAATACAATTTTAAACAACATTCCAATTTACTTATTTTATCTAATTTGCTTCTCTCTTTATATATCCTTTGTTAAAGAAATAGCAATGCACATGTGTGAGCCAATCACATGAGGCAAATATGTGCAGCCAACAATCAGAAGCTACTGAGCCTATCTAGATATGCTTTTCAGGAAGGAACATCAAGAAAATGAAGCAAATTAGATAACAGAAGTAAATTAGAAAGCTGTTTAAAATGGTATTCTCTATCTGAATCATGAAATAAAAAATTTGGTTTTAATGTCCCTTTAAATATTAAATAACTAAGACTTGAGTGAAAGTCATAATTATACACACAATGTCATTGACTGATTGGTGAGATTGAACTCTTAAACCAAGGCTTGACAAACCCAGGAGCCGGGGAGCTGCTAGAATTTTACCCCTGGTTCCTAACTTTTTGGGTTATTCTACATATTTTTGGGTTATTCTCCATAGATCTATATATACAGATACTACTGTCTGGCTCCCAAAAGTATATGAACAGAGAAGCGCTCTACCAGGAACGAACAACAGCTCATTAGCGAGTTCTATGGTGATTTACCACCCAGGAGCTACTTTTAGACTAGTGTGCTTTTCACAGAGGAAAACTTTCCTGAAGTATATGTCTGGCTACTAAATATTCTTACTGGCTCCAAAATTTTAAACAGATTTGACTACTGTCTTAAACCATAAATAAATATGATAAATATAGGAATATATATGCCTGGTATTTCTTTTTAAACATGAGGGGCTATGTTAGTCAGTGATAGAGTTATGATACAGTGATTAATGCTGTATTCCAAGCAAAGCCAGGAAACTGTTCATTGACAAACGTTTATGAAGTATAAACATAAAAGGGATATGAAACCCAAAACATTTATTTTGTGAATCAGACAGAGAATATCATTTAAAAAAAAATCAAATTTAATTATATTATCAGATTTGCCTCATTCAATTGATATTCTGTGTTGAAAAGATACCTAGGTAGGCACCTAGAGCACTGCATGGCAGGAAATAGTGCTCTTGCCAATGGATTATTATTATTATTATCGGCTATTTGTAGAGCGCCAACAGATTCTGCAGCTCTAAATGGATAACATTCTTGCAAAACTGCTGCCATATAGTGCTCCAGAAATTGTCCGGCACCTAAGCATACATCCCTGGTATTCAACAAAAGATACCTAGAGAATTTAGAAAGTTGTTTAAAATTGCATACTCTTTCTGAATCATGAAATAAATATTTTGGGTTTCATATCCCTTTAAGAGATAAGCATGCAAGCAAACACATTCCTTGAATTAGGTTGATTCTCACTTAGAGTATTATGCATCACCGAGCAAAAGGGTCACCTAGGTTACATGAAGGGACATTAAACCCAATTTTTTTCTTTCATGATTTAGATATAGAAAACCATTTTAAACAACTTTCTAATTTAGTTCAATTATCTAATTTGCTTCATTCTCTTAATATTCTTTCCTGAAAAGCATATCTAGAAAGGCTCAGTAGCTTCTGATTGGTAGCTGCACATAGATGTCTCATGTGATTGGCTCACCAATGTGCATTGCTATTTCTTTAACAAAGGATATCTAAAGATTGCAGCAAATTAGATAATTGAAGTAAATTGGAATGTTGTTTAAAATTTTTGGGTTTAATGGCCCTTAATTACACAAATAATATTTATATCTGCTATTTTTAAGACTATGAGACATGTTTGTGTGTATGTCTTGGTCTTTCTAGCTTTTTATATATCTACTTATCTGTATTTCTGTCTGTCAAGTTATGTCATAAGCGGTGCATTAGACCAGTAGAGGGCTGGATATTCTGTCTAGGCATAGTCAGAGCCAATTTGGTATCTTGTTTTGATTTATTATTAATCTGGCTCTACATTTTGCACAAAGGACTCTTTTTTTTTTAGTTTCAGACATAATTTACTACTTTGTTATAGTAAGGATTTGTTCTTATAGAACCAGCCATTGTTTTCCATACACTTATATGTAAGAAATATAGGCCATCTACTCGAGTACCTTGTTACCATAGTAACCAATTTCTCAACCTCAAACATGAATATTGTTTAGAAGCAAAGAATCCATGTGCACTGCCCAATGGCAACCAAAGTGTTAAATGTACTAGCAAGCAAAAGTTGGTCAGTTACAGTTATACTTTTTTTTGGCTGGCCCCAACACTGGCGTATTCTGGTTTGAATTAAAAGAAAACAGCAGCAAAATGAGGCTTTATTGTAGCTCTGAAAGGACTGGCTGGGAAAAAGCCAAAGTAAGCAACTGGTTACTTCTGTAAAAAAAGAGAAAAAAAAGAAAGAAAGAAAGAAAAAAACATTACATTTTCTGTAAAGTTCTCCATTTGTGTCAAAAAGTTATTTTAACTCCCTCTCTTTTTTTTTTATTCCAATCCTGTCTTTCTGGAAACATAAGGTGCGGTTTTAGAGAAACAGAGAAGAAAGAAATCAGCTTGCTTAAAATAAAAAAATAGAAAAAAATCTCATGTTCTCTCTATTTAATTGGGGACTAGAGCTGGCTTTTATCTCTGTACAGTTTCTGGGTAATATAATAGACTCGTTTTTTAGCGGTAAGGAAAGCAAAGCTTCTCTGATGAACCACAATGCGCATTACTGTAGCGAGTAGTATGTGGGGATAATTGCACATATTTTATGTAATCACTGGTACTGGAATATATGGAACTTACCACTATACCATAATTGAAAAATGCATGTTCAACCATCCTTGGAAGACCAGGATCTAATTGGACCTTGTACTGGCATTGGTTGAACACAAGCCATCAGATTTTTAAACCAAACCCTAAGTGGCACTGGGATTGCGTTAAAGCAAAGGATCAAGCCTTTTAGCATTTTTACGGTTATACTCAGACTCAAACATGAATGTAAATGGGTTGATTGTGCCAGAGTTGGCAAATTCCTCTTTATGAGATAAATAGTGGCTCATTTGTGATAAACCATGGTACACGCAAGGCATTTTTTTTTAGATAATTGATATTACATATATGGAGAGGGACTTCAGGCTAAAGTGTAGTTAATAAAACATTACAAATTTTAATAAAGTATATAATGCACAATCTTTACTATAAAATAATTAACATATATATTAAAAACAATGCATATGTCAAAGTGACAAACACTTTGCACATATAGCAGAAAAATAGATCCAAATTAAAATAAAAAATGTAAAAGAAAAATATAGTCCGTGATAACGTGTATCCTGTGGGTCGTTATAAAAAGGTAGGCAGAAAATAAAAAAAATATATATATATGTTGCAAAAAGAAAAGTCACTCTAGTGTAATTAATACTTGATGATATAAATTCCAAGGTTATAATATTAGAGAAAAAAACCATAGTGCAAGACTGTATATAAATAATATCTGAACCCAAAACAAATTCTGCTCACCAGAGATAAGTGGGTAAAAATTCAACCACTCTAATGTAAGTCAACACGTTTCGCCCCTATCTGTGAACCTTTTCCCAGACCCTAATTGATACACTGGCCCTTGTCTTTTATACATGCCGTGAAACATCATTATTTTGTCTTTTTTGCTAGGTGAGTGATTGTTGTGGCTGCGTTAGTGTTGCACACAGTTTAAGTTTAGTGGCAAGTTTAACGTTTGGTAATGCAACTCTTCTTATAAAATGAATATATGCCAACTTTGCCTCTGAATTAATAGATTAATCTGTAGTATCCCAATTCATTTTCAATTGATTTTCAAACAAAATATCAGATTGTGTGCATTGCAATAAAAATCTAACAGATTAAAAATCCCCTATTCTACAAAAAATAGGCAAAGAGGAGGTTATATTCAAAACTTTCAGAATCCTCCATTAAAAATTCACCACTTTTTAGCCAATCTTTGGTGTAACCAACACTATTCAAATTTATGCAAAGTTATTATGTTTGAATATGTTAGGTCGCTCACCATATATCTGCAATAATGCTAGAACATCTGGATTTCTTACATAGGAACTGCTACCTATACTAATGAATGACAATTACATTGCCTTGTGCTGTGTTAGTTATTTTGTAATAAAGCTTTACCTTTCCTACTACACAGAATGACTAATTAAAGAGTTAATTATCTTTAAGCAACACCCTTAAAAAAGGTCTGGGCTCTCTCCCACCCCCCACTGGAGAATTATTTCTTCTGATGATTCTTGTTTACATAGTTTTTCTGTAACCATTACTGCAGCATTGAAATGTTTAGTACAGTTGGATATTTCAACAATAAAAGCAGATTTTTTAATTGACAACATAAACGCGAAGTAGTTTTTAATAAACATGGAACATTGGGAACATTCTCTATAGCAGACATCCTCAAACTTGGCCCCTCCAGATGTTTTGGAACTACACTTCCCATGATGCTCAGCCAGCATATCAGCTGTCTGATCATCATGAAAAATGTAGTTCCAAAATCTCTGGAAGTTTAAGATGCCTGCTCTATAGTACCAAAAGCAGAGGGTTTTTTATTTGCATGCTAATATTAGAAATGATCTAAACTACAGCAGGAGCATATTAAGGCAGTTAAAAGATCATGCAAGTCAAAATGTAAAAATAAACATTCATGATTCAGATGGAGCATATCTTTTTTTTTTTTTTTTAATTCAGTTTACTTCTGTTATCAAAAGTACCTATGTTCTGGTATCTTTTGTTGACAGTTTCCATGAGAAAATACAGAGGTAGGCTCAGGAGTGTGAGCACTATTACAATCATTAATGCTATACAGTGCTCATGGCACAATAAAGGATACCAAGAGAAAGGGGTAGTCTGATCTTAGATGTAAATGAAAAGAGTTGTGTTTTTAGTTTTTAATTATACACTTGGCCTAAATCATGAAAGTTTAATTGGGATAATTGAGACTTCCATGTCCCTTTAACGGGACAGTAAACACATTGTAATTACAAGACATTTCTGTTGTGTTGGGATTTGTTATACAGAATAACATATCAGCAAAGTCTTAGGGGACGATTTTTTTTTGTTATTAGTTAAAGCCAATTAGGGATATGTATATGTAGCAGGTTTGGCCTTGAGAAATCAACAGGTGCTTTTCATTGCTCAATTTCCAGAGCTAAATTACATGAAAAGAGAACAAAATGAATGAAGCAAATATATTGCAAAGTGCATAACGAAACATTTTATATACAAATCTCAATGTGTTTGATGTCTCTTTAAAGTGAAAGTCAATCCTAGCGTTTTACAAACGCTAGGATTTACTATTGAAACAAATAAAGGGCACTTTCATTCATGAAGTATAAGATACTTCATGTAGAAAGCTCCTTTATTTGATTCAATCGATCGCCGTTTTTAGCTGCTACAGCAGCCCACGGCTAAAAAAGTTTTTTGCTAAGAGGTTACGTTTTCACCTCTTAGCCAATAGCAGTGCAATAAATCCCGCTCCCATGGGTGCCAAGCCGGATTTACCGCACGGCTATTGGCTAAGAGGTGGGCTGCTGTAGCAGCTAAAAACGGCGATCGGTTGAAACAAATAAAGGAGCTTTCTACACGAAGTATCTTATACATCATGAATGAAAGTCCCCTTTATTTGTTTCAATAGTAAATCCTAGCGTTTGTAAAACGCTAGGATTGACTTTCACTTTAATATGAATCTTGCCCAATATCTTAATACTTCATAGTGTCATTTTTAAACATTAGTATCTATGATCTGGCACAGAAGGTGAAAAAACAGGAAATGTCAATACATTTTAAATTGTAAGATCTACTGAGGGAGATCAAAGAGAGATGGGCAAACAAACAATGGGAACAGTTCCATTAAATTCTGACAGAGTTATTTATATTTCCAAGAATGCGGAGAATGAAAAAAAAAATAGTGCATCTTTAGAAAAAAAAACATAAATACTACTTGTCCTAATGATTAAAATGTATGCTGGTCACTATCAATGAGCTGCTGCTAAAATGGGCTGCACAAGCCTTTCTTCCACACTAAGGGGCCCATTTATCAAGCTCCGTATGGAACAAGTGACAAGTTTTTATCCATTGCAATAATGTAGCTGCAAAAATGTTGCCTAAAACTAGAAAACTGCACAAGATTTGTTTGTTTTTTTCTGGACTTTATCAAGTGGCTTTAGGTGTTGAATTCAATAAGTGTAAAATAGTCTTGAAAACCTGTTGAAAAGTATTGAGAAATGGTTTGTCATCGTATAGAACTTTTCAGCTCCATGTTAAATATAGGGTTTTTTCAGCAAACGCATTATCGGCTCTGGGAAACGGCCAAAAAATCAGCAATTTTGATTACATCAAAACAAAAAGTGTTGTTTGTTTTGCTAAAATACCTGCCAATAGATTGGAATGACCCTGAAGATTGGTAGGAATTCTCCATGCCATGAATTATGCACGGAGCGTACCTACCAATTATTGTGGCGGTAAAATCAGCACCCAGCAAGTGCAGCAGATTTTAGTGTTGAAATTAAGGTTAAAGCAAATTTCATTGCAATTGTCTTAAAAAGTATAGTGGGACTGTATATCTCCAATATACTTTTCATTTTTATGTTATTTCTCTATAAAGAGATTAAAGGGACATGAAAGTTAAAATTAAACGTTCATGGTTCAGACAGAGAATGCAGTTTTAACAGACTTTTTAATTTAGTTCTTTCTCTAGATATCCTAAGTTGCTACACACATTTGCCTCTTGTTATTGGCTCACCAGATAGGTTCAGCTAGTTCCCAGTAGAGCATTACTGCTCTGGAGCAGATTTTAATATAGCAGGGGTTAAACACACACATTTTCTTTTTTTTAACTTTTATGTCTTTTTAATGATTAACCTAACCTATGGCAAAAAAAAAATGTAATGCAGATATATTTTATTGTCTAGTAGTTCATGCTTGCGCTTGGTGGAATACAATCAAAATGCTTTGGTAACTAAGATACAAAGCTTTAAAACCCCTTAAGTACAGACAATGACACTTGGTTGTCTTCTTCATAATGTATTCAGTGGCCACTTGAAGTGGTGTGGGGGTGTCGCTTTTGGAGCCCATAACGGCATCTCCTGCACTTACCCCGCATCCCTGGTGGTCTAGGGATCCAACATTGCTGGGGGAATCCAGTGATGCCAGTGACATCAACAAGCATGTGCCTGGACCACAGGGCTTAAAAGATGGGGAGGAAGATATTCAAACCCCTTGATCTCAGCTCGCTTAAGTCCTAATAATCCTGAAAACCCATTGTTTGAAAGGCAATCACCCGCTCTTTCAAATGGTGTGTCTTGGGGTATAAACACATTTTAGAAAATACATTTTGAAATAAACATATTTTGTTTTTAATATGGGCGTCTCTGGCATTTCTGAGTTACACATGATGCAGGGTAAGCAGGGAGGAACATGTATTATGCCTCTGGACATCACATAAATAGTGCTTATAAACAGCAAAATGCACGTCCCTCCCTGAAAACCCTACAGCATGTGTAACTCATAAGTGTACAGGAAAATATGGCCAAGGTGGCAACCCTACCACAACCTAAAAGTTGATTGACCTTGCACACTGGAACAGTTTTGCAAAACTTACACTAAAATGTACAGGGAAAGTTATTAGTAGATGTCTCTTCCAAAGGGTTTGACATAGTTTTAGTGGGGACAGGTGCACTGGGTTCCATTGTATGCAAAAAGTTACAATGATAGCATAATATGAACAAACACACATATGCTGTTAAGTAATAATGGTAGAGAGCTCTCTACACTTGCCAATTAACACATCTGACACCTGCAATTTATATAAAGAATCAGCGAATACCTAAACTAAAAATGCTAAAGTAATGTATAATTTTTAGAAATACCCAAAACATTCTCTTTTGAGCTGCAGAGCCAAACTGGATGGTCATACCTCTATTTAAAAAAACCCCCCAAAAAATAGCCATCTTGTTAAAAATTGCACGCTCTCTCCGATTCAAGAAAGAAAGTAGTAGAAGCATCATTGGTTAAAGGGACAATCTACACCAGAATTTTTATTGTTTTAAAAGATAGATAATCCCTTTATTACCCATTCCCCAGTTTTGCATAACCAACACAGTTATAATAATATACTTTTAACCTCTGTGATTATCTTGTATCTAAGCCTCTGCAAACTGCCCCTTTATTTCAGTTCATTTGACAGACTTGCGGTTTAGCCAATCAGTGCCTGCTCCCAGATAACTTCACGTGCACAAGCACAGTGTTATATATATGAAATACGTGAACTAACACCCTGTAGTGGTGAAAAACTGTTAAAATGCATTCTGAAAAGAGGTGGCCTTCAAGGTCTAAGAAATTAGAATATGAACCTCCTAGGTTAAGCTTTCAACTAAGAATACCAAGAGAACAAAGCAAAATTGGTGATAAAAGTAAATTGGAATATTGTTTAAAATTACATGCTCTATCTGAATCATTAAAGTTTATTTTGACCTAGACTGTCCCTTTAAGTGTTGTTGGTTAAAAGGACATGAAACACACATTTTTTCTTCATGATTCAGAAAGAGCACGCATTTGTAAACAAAATTTACAATTTGCTTCTATTTTCTCATTTAATTCTCCTGATATCCTTGGTTGAAAACCATATCTAAATATTATCAGTAGCTGATGGCTGGTGGCTACACATAGATGCCTCATGTTATTGGCTCACTCATGTACATTACTATTTCTTCAACAAAGGATACTTAAAGAATGAAAGTAATTAGATAATAAAAGTAAATTTGAATGTTGTTTAAAATTGTCTCTCTCTGAATCATCAAAGAAAAATTAAGGGTTTCACGTCCCTTTAAGTGTTTAGCTCGCATGCAATCTGTAATACCCTTTTTATATTTAGTGCATTTGAAAACCAGGTATTAACTTTTCCTTTCTATTGTGCATAGTAAAGAACTTAATAAAAAAACTCCTCTACTTTAGCAAAATGTTTGTGCAGTCAAATGTTATCCAGGATTAATTTTAGTGCACTCCTTCATAAAGTTTTGTTCATCAATTTGCTGTTAAAGGGGCTCAATTGTTTTTAAATATTATTAATATGAAAGAGCAGCGGATGAACATGTAAATAATATTTAAAAATATAATAAAAGTTGTCTCAATGTAAGGTAAAAAATTAAAAGGAAATGCCTAATTGCATCTGGGTCCTGGAACGTTATTGCTTATTGGCTGCTAGGCACAATTCCCACATAAAAAAGATGCTTCATTCAGAACAGAAACAGCATTTGTATTTTTAACAACATTCTGTAATACATTTAAACATTTTGCTAAATACAATTTTTGAGTACAATGTCCCTTTAGGTTAAAAAAATGTTCTAGTAGCAATTTCCAGACTTGCTGTTTTTCTTTAATCAAAGAACCTTTTAATGTAAAAATCAAATTGTTTAAGTTCTATTTAAAAAGCGAATAACTGTAGAACTGAGCTTTTATTTCTCAGCATCAGAGTTTAGAATTGTTCAGTAGGAGCAGATGACATCATATTTCCTGTCCGCTTAGTATTTCAGCTAAGGGGACCAAGAAAAGTTATAAACTATAATTCTGCTCCACTGCAGCCTCAGTCATAGCAAAAACCATTCAGATATACAGTATATATATATATATATATATATATATATAAATATATATATTTAATTTATATTTGTGCATTAAAAGTTATATCAAGTCTGTAGAAATGTTCCTGTATTTTAGGTTGTTAATACGAATAAACCAGATTTGTGGTTAATCTAATCACAGTAACACCTATTTAAACAATTCCCACTTCTAGATAAAGGGATATAAAACAGTACTTTTTTTTAATTACAACAATTATTATTACTTTACTTTAGATTAAAGTAAACAAACAAAAAACAGATTGTGTTAAAAAAAAAGCAAACCACTTATTTGTTTTCTTGCAAAGTGAGCCATTAGAAATGATCAGTCTAGCACCTGCTCATAGCTAAACAAGGATGCAGACATTGCAATACTTAACCCCTTAATGACCGAGGACGTGCAGGGTACGTCCTCAAAAAAAAGGCAGTTAACGCCTGAGGACGTACCCTGCACGTCCTCGGTGTGGAAAGCAGCTGGAAGCGATCCTGCTCGCTTCCAGCTGCTTTCCGGTTATTGCAGTGATGCCTCGATATGGAGGCATCCTGCAATAACCTCACATGGCCATCCGATGCAGAGAGAGCCACTCTGTGGCCCTCTCTGCACCGGACATCGATGGCCGGTATCGTTGGTGGGTGGGAGCCGAATTGGGAGGCGGGTGGGCGGCCATCGGTGTGCCGCGTGATGTCACGGGGGGCGGGATCGGGGGCGTGACCGCCAGGGGCGCGCACGGGCGCGCGCGCGTGCACGGAGGGTGGCGGGCGGGCGCGTGCACGGGGCGGGAGCGGGTGGGAACCGCTACACTACGGAAAAGTATTTAATAAAACCTGGCTAATCATGTTTGTGCAAAAGCACAAAAAACGATCGTGGAGGGGTGGGGGGGTTGGTTTGTGTGTGGGGAAGCTACACTACAGAAAATTTCAAAAAATTAAAAAAACAAACCATTTTTTTTCTTCTAAACTGGGTACTGGCAGACAGCTGCCAGTACCCAAGATGGCGCCCATTAAGTTAGAGTGGGAGGGGATAGAGCTGTTTGGGGGGGGGATCAGTGAGGTTGGGGGCTAAGGGGGGATAGTACACAGCAGCATATGTAAATATGCTTAAAAAAATCATTAAAAAAAAATATATATAGCTTTTATTTTAGTACTGGCAGACTTTCTGCCAGTACTTAAGATGGCGGGGACAATTGTGGGGTGGGGGAGGGAAGAGAGCTGTTTGGGAGGGATCAGGGGGTCTGATGTTTTAGGTGGGAGGCTGAGCTCTACACTAAATCTAATATTAACCCTGCAAGCTCCCTACAAGCTACCTAATTAACCCCTTCACTGCTAGCCATAATACACGTGTGATGCGCAGCGGCATTTAGCGGCCTTCTAAATACCAAAAAGCAACGCCAAAGCCATATATGTCTGCTATTTCTGAACAAAGGGGATCCCAGAGAAGCATTTACAACCATTTGTGCCATAACTGCACAAGCTGTTTGTAAATGATTTCAGTGAGAAACCTAAAATTGTGAAATATTTTACGTTTTTTTTAATTTGATCGCATTTGGCGGTGAAATGGTGGCATGAAATATACCAAAATGGGCCTAGATCAATACTTGGGGTTGTCTACTACACTACACTAAAGCTAAAATTAACCCTACAAGCTCCCTACATGCTCCCTAATTAACCCCTTCACTGCTGGGCATAATACACGTGTGGTGCGCAGTGGCATTTAGTGGCATTCTAATTACCAAAAAGCAACACCAAAGCCATATAAGTCTGCTATTTCTGAACAAAGGGGATCACAGAGAAGAATTTACAACCATTTGTGCCATAATTGCACAAACTATTTGTAAATAATTTCAGTGAGAAACCTAAAGTTTGTGAAAAAAATTGTGAAAAAGTGAACGATTTTTTTTATTTGATCGCATTTGGCGGTGAAATGGTGGCATGAAATATACCAAAATTGGCCTAGATCAATACTTTGGGTTGTCTACTAAAAAAAAAAATATACATGTCAATGGATATTCAGGGATTCCTGAAAGATATCAGTGTTCCAATGTAACTAGCGCTAATTTTGAAAAAAAAGTGGTTTGCAAATAGCAAAGTGCTACTTGTATTTATGGCCCTATAACTTACAAAAAAAGCAAAGAAGATGTAAACATTGGGTATTTCTAAACTCAGGACAAAATTTAGAAACTATTTAGCATAGGTGTTTTTTGGTGGTTGTAGATATGTAACAGATTTTGGGGGTCAAAGTTAAAAAAAGTGTTTTTTTTTTTCAATTTTTCCTCATATTTTATAATTTTTTTATAGTAAATTATAAGATATGATGAAAATAATGGTATCTTTTGAAAGTCCATTTAATGGCGAGAAAAACGGTATATAATATGTGTGGGTACAGTAAATGAGTAAGAGGAAAATTACAGCTAAACACAAACACCGCAAAAATGTAAAAATAGCCTTGGTCCCAAACGGACAGAAAATGGAAAAGTGCTGCGGTCATTAAGGGGTTAAAGGGACATGAAACCAAATTTTTTTCTTTAATGATTTAGAAAGAGCATACAATTATAAACAACTTTCTAATTTACTTCTATTATCTAATTTGCTTAATTCTCTTGATATTCTTGGCTGAAAAGCATATCTAGATATGCTTAGTAGCTGCTGATTGGTAGCTGCACATAGATGCCTCCTGTGATTGGTTCACCGTGTGCATTGCTATTTCTTCATTAAAGTATATCTAAAGAATGAAGCAAATTAGGTAATAGAAGTAAATTGGAATGTTGTTTAAAATTATATTCTCTACCTTAATCATAAAAAAAATGTTTGGGTATAGTGTCCCTTTAAGTTTTAGGTCACATGACTTTTGCAGCAGAAGTCCTATATTAATCATGGGCGGCAATAAACTGACTGGAGCTATTTTATGGTGTCTCCTAGCAACACTACAAAAGAAACATTATACTTTTGCCTTCAGAGGCCTTCTCCTCTTTCAGGGGCTGGGACAGGAAGTAAAGGAGATTGCAAAAATGAAGTTAAAAAAAGGATTAAAAGGCAAAATCCTTTTAAAATGATGAATAATACATATTGCAATTATTTCTATTAAGTATAAGCCACTGCTAAATTCTTTTTTTGTTACTACAATTAAACAGACTGTTTAACGTCCCTTTAAAGCTTTATTCAGTTGTGCACAAGATAAGTGCATGTTTTCAGTAAAAATGTTTTTATCTAAAGTTACAATATTTTTTTTATTGTTGTTTTCCACATAAACAAATGGCTGCAATACATATAGTGATGCCATCCATACAGTATTTTACTGACATGTGGCCAGATTACCAGTGGAGGGCAACATATCGCTCACCGCTAGGGTTGCCACCCGTCCCTTAAAATACAGAACACTTATAAGTTACACATGCTGCAGGGTGTGCAGGGAGGAATAGGAATAGTGCTGTCCAGAAACACAATACATGTTCCTCCCTGCACACCCTGCAGCATGTGTAACTCATAAGTGTCCAGGAAAACATGGCTGAGGTGGCAACCCTACTCACCGCACGCTCACGCTAACAATGCTCGACTTCAGCTTTTTGTGGGCGTATTACAAATTAAGAGTAAAAAAATGTTGATTGTGCGTGAAAAGCCAAAGTTAGAATATCGCGGCCGCATTAACATACTCCCCCATAGACTTCAAAGGAGCGTGAAAAGTGGAAAACACCCATACTCGCGTGCTTAACTGAATCGTCATAAGCCCCCTACTTTAATAAACCCTAGTAGTAATTTAGTTCTTTTTCACCAAAAAATACCACCCCATCCCCATTCTACAATACAAGAAACCCCCCACCCCCACAAAAAAAATATATCTTGAAAAATCTACTCTAAAAATTGCCCTGAAAAAGGCATTTGGTTGGGCATTGCCCAAAAGCTCTTTTGCTGCCCGAATAAAAATCTATAATAAAAAGCCTATTCTAAAAAATTTCAAGGGGGGGACTTCCGGGCAGCGGCCATGATAGGTCGCAATATTGAGTGCTGCTCCAGCTTTCTGGACTTATCTTCATAATACAACCTGTTCAGGCTTTAATCTAAACCTGAGATATATATAATTTAACACAGTAGACATTGCTCTTCTGCCTTATACCAAGATTTGCAGGATTGTTGCTAGCCCAATATACTGGAACTTACTTAGAGGTTGCGGCCTCTCACAAACCCCCCCGTCTGAGCACCTACGGCCTCAGTCGTTGCACAGTGCCATTTGTGCGCTGCTACTATTCTTGCTATACTTCAGACCCCCACGTGGGATATTGACCACATTTCTATGGAGGTGCTCTGCAGAGGGAGCGACACTCCGGAGCCCCAGACACCGCTTCTTTTTCCAGAGAGCTATGACAATGGCTTAGGGGACACCTGTAAGGCCCAAAGCGTGTCAAGCGGGCCTTTACGCTTCACCACTACTAGCAACAAGCTGGAAGGAGCACCCACGACTCACACTGAGAATCCTTGTGAGCCAGCAGCTAAACCGGAGACCCGCATCGAGATGGGGAAATCAGGGGAAACAACACTTATTGGGGCGCAGATGCAGAGACTTCAGAACCCCACTCCCCTGCACAAACCCGAGCTCGCTCCAGTTAGCATCACAGTGCTAGTATCCTCCATCTCCCACTCGCATACAGCAAAAGCCTATTTTCTCTTACCCTGCGATGCCTACCTTGTGTGATGGCCTTTCTACAGCCTTGAGGCCCCCTGCTTGCTGATGGCTGTGAGATCTGGAGTTGGGTAGAGATCTGGACTATAAACAGCCTAATTTGGGCCCATCAGCGACTACCAAGTCTGTCAGACCATCCGGAAAGCCCTATAATGATACCCATAATGGCTGAACTGCTTGCACACTCGTAAAAAGGTTTGATGTACAATTGTGGCTCTGCAATACAGTATAGTGTCCTGTTGGACGGGTGCATATTGTTAGATTGCCCTTAACCTGTTTTACATAGTGCATTATGGATATCAGAGACGCTACTGTGCTTCTCTATGGACATCTCTTGTATGTAGCTGATGGGGAAACCTGACTCTAAATACAACTATGCATCCCTAGATAAGCGTTACTCATATTTTATGTTAGAGACATTTCACTACTATTTAGAGTGCTCCCTCCTGTATTAAGTATTTGTAGGGTTTTGGTGTCATTGCGTACACACATTTACCTGGATAACCTATTAATTACCCAGACCTTTGAGAGCCTAAACCTTGATAACTATTTAGGTCTCCTATAAATGCATGTACATAAGTGGGATTTGCGCAATAACTGCATTTAATATATCTTTATTCACATTTTATATGTTGCTGTTCCTTTTTCCTCACTGCTTTACACTAGCATGTTTGTTGTAAAGTCTGCTTAGTGACAAAAAAAATAAAAAAATTCTACAGGCACAAACATAGAAAATGGATGAACTGCCGTCAAAGTATATAGATCAGATACCCTTTGCTCTTATATTTGTACCCTACAAATATCTTAATACACTACTCCTTAAATATATCCTCTGGCAGCCCCCAGTATATCCTAATAATCTGTATCTGTTACATATGGGGATAAATTTAGATATCACGGTTAAACCAAGTGTCATGTGCCTGTTCTTTTTTAAAGCTACAGGTAACATATAATTCTTCCAACATACAGTTATCCACGATATTTGCACCTTCTATTTTGGCTATGACAGTATTTGTTCATCCCTAAGCTAGATGTACTCATATCAAAGCTTCAGCGCTGCTTAATGGTTTAAGCAGATGTTAAGGAGTGCCACATTTATTCATAACCAAAATTCCTCCCTTGAGTTACCCCTGTTCAAATGGGTCCACATGTGGCCCGTCAAAGCCTGAAGGAATATACATTACTTAAAACGAGGTTCCATTTTTTATTTTCTTTACTGCTCAGTAATTTGCTGATGGTACAGTCTCTCATTATATCACTTTGTTTTGAATAATCTTGTAATTCTTACTTTGATGTAACAGCATATCAATTGTACATGTATTCTTCCCTTGTATCTACTGAACACTTTTGCTCCTTTTGTTGACAGAGTCTATAAAATAAAAAAGAGGTTCACAAAAAAAAAGGGAAGAAAAAAGAAAAATACTGAGACAGAACAGCAGGTCCTGCAGATGTAAAGGGCTTAATAAATATTCTGAAAATGGTAAAAAAAAAACAACAATTACATACACTATAGAAATGTTATCGTCCAGCCCACTCACTTAAGTCTAAAGTGAATAAAACTTAATTTAAATAAAAAAAATAATAATTTCAAAAACACCCAAAAAAAGCCTACCACTAGACTTCAAAGATGGTACTCACCAAACTTGAATCTGGTTCCTACATGATAGCCAATTGCAGTGCTCGTCTTCTATCACGGCGGCAGTGGTCTTCTATCTTCGTCCCGGTGGCAGTAGTCTTCTATCTTCATCCATCTTCTTATATTCTGATTTTCCATCCAACATCCTATCCATGCGGTCACCCACAGCACACTGAATTTTGAATGTGAGGTACCGCCTTTATATAGGGGTACCCTTGCATTGCTATTGGCTGATTTGAATTTGGATTTGAAAATGAGCCAATAGGAATGCAAAGGTATCACTATGTACCTCGTATTCAAAATTCAGTGTGCGGCGGGTGCCCACATGAATAGGACATCAGACTGAAGATCAGAAGATAAGAAAAAAAGATGTATGAAGATAGAAAATCAACGCTGCCAAGATGAAGATAGAAGATGAAGAAAGAAGAAAGAAACAGAGCAGCTCCAGGTGCAGCACTAACGGCAACTTCCTCCAGATCACAGATGCCAACGGCAGGGTGTTGCAAAAACACATGTAACTTCGAGTGTCAAGGTGCCAGCCAGAGAAACAGGGCCGAGCAAGTCCACATCAAGAGAGGCTAAACAAAGAAGTAGGCAGCACTCCAGGGATCCAATAAAACAAGCGGTTTTATTCCAACATAATGAAAAAATACATACAAACTCACGGACAGGAGGTAAGGCGTGTCCTTAAGCGTTTCATGCCATGCGGCACTTAATCATAGGATAACAGGTAAGTCTTGTTACAACACCTATATACCCAGTGCAGCCAATTGGACACCTTAAACAGGTAACCAATTGCCATGCTGGACCAAGAAAGTATAAAGGGACAAGACACGACAAATTTAAAAACATTTTGAAAGTAGAAAAGAAGAAATGTGAAAAAGAAAAATATATAAAAAGAGACAATGTCTTATATACAAAATGTCAGCAGAATCCACTCATATCATTATTAATATCCTGAGACTATGTATGAGCATTGGATAAAGTGGTACACATTAAAGCATTGGTTATGCATAAACTAAGTATAAATGATTAATAATGATAACATTTACAAGAATTCAACAGCAATACTTTATACATCTCATATTGTATCAACACCAAGATGCTGAAGCACACCCATTTAAACAGGCTACATGCCTGATCCCAAAAACCTGCATTGTGTTAATGTTTGTTATAAAAAAGGTGTTTTGTTTAGCACCGCAGTGTGAAAACTATTATAGGAACTTCACATAATGCGATCTTAAGCTTAGAAAGGTTAGAAAGTGAAAAATCACACATGTAAAACCATAAATAGCATGTTCCCTATGCATAATGGTTGCAAATCCAATTACCAAAGGTAGGTAAATTGATACAAAGCGTCCAACTAATCAACAAAGAGGCTGATATCCCATTCCTTATTTAAGCCCTTTGGCTCCCTCGTATTCAGCACAAAAATCAAATATAGCTCTTTTTTAGTTAAGACCTTGGCCTCTATTTACCAAAGTCTGACGGACCTGATCCGACAGTGCAGATCAGGTCCGCCAGACCTCGCTGAATACGGAGAGCAATGCGCTCTCCATATTCAGCATTGCACCAGCAGCTCACAAGAGCTGCTGGTGCAACGCCGCCCCCTGCAGACTCGCGGCCAATCAGCCGCCAGCAGGGGGTGTCAATCAACCCGATCGTACTCGATCGGGTTGAATTCCGGCGATGTCTGTCCGCCTGCTCAGAGCAGGCGGACAGGGTTATGGAGCAGCGGTCTTTGTGACCGCTGCTTCATAACGGCTGTTTCTGGCGAGCCTGCAGGCTCGCCAGAAACACGGGGCATCAAGCTCCATTTGGAGCTTGATAGATAGGCCCCCTTGTATCTATTACCTCCTCTAGGTGGTGTTTTGGCAATGTCTATTACTTTAACATTAAAATTAGCTACATGTGTAAAATGTAGCCCATTAAAGTGTCTAGCTATACTGGAGTCCTTGTCATAGTTTTTGACGTCCCTCCTATGTTCGCCAACTCTTGTCCTTAAACTGCGTGAGGTTTGGCCCACATATTGGACATTGCAAAGATTACACTCTAAAAGGTAAACCACAAAAGATGTACCACAATTAGCATAATGATCTATCTTGTATTTCACTCCACTATTAGAACTTCTAAAAATATCACTCCTTGAGATGACTTCACATGTGCAGCAATTGTGTGAAAGACATTTAAACGTGCCCTTTTTATTAAGCCACCCTTTGTTGTCACTCTGATTACTTAAAACTAAGCTAGGGGATAACTTGCTCCCCAAAGTGGTTGCCTTTCTGGAAACAAATTTAATCTGATCAATATAGGAGGATAATAACTCATCTCCCCTCAAAAATGTCAAATTATTTCTTATTATTTCACAGACTTCACAATATTGCAGCGACAATTCAGTTGAAAACACAGTAGTATCCTCACAAAAAACAAATTTCTCCCCTATGAATCTTACTCTTTATAGAGGACAGGGATCTATCCTTTCCTTTAGTGCTTTTCTCAATAAACCCTGATCAAAACCCCTAGCCAATAGCCTCTCTATAAGTTTCTCTGCCTGTGCATCAAACAAAGCTTCTGAAGATTAATTTCTCCTTAGCCTAAGAAATTGGCTTTTTGGTATTGATTTCACTAGATGCCAAGGGTGACATGACTTGGCGTGAAGAATTGTATTTCCCGTTGTGGACTTTCTGTAAGTGTCAGTAATGAGATTTAATTTGGGAGAAAGTTCCAAGTCAAGAAACTGTGCCTTAGTCTTGTGTGAGGTTCCCGTAAACCGAAGACTCATTTTATTATTATTAACAAAACTCAATAAATCGTCAAAGGCAAAATCATAATTTATTATGAATATGAGATCGTCAATATACCTCATATAAAGTATGGAATTCTTGAAAGAATTATTTTTACTGTAGAGATAGTTGAGCTCCCGCCACCCCATAAATAAATTAGCAAATGAGAGGGCAAATTTAGCCCCCATTGCCGTGCCACATGTTTGTAAATAGTATTTACCATCGAACATGAAAAAGTTATGGGATAGTAGGAACTCAACACTCTTACATATGAACATGCAAAATTCTTCAGAATAATTTGTCCTATGTTGAAGAAAATAAGCAATAGCTTGGATCACTAAATGATGGGGAATACTTGAGTACAGCGACACCTCATCTATCACCACCCACCCAAAATCTGCACTCCAGTTGGTTCTTTCCAACAAAGAAATAAAGATGGCCTGCATTTCTTAAATAACTACTAAGGCCCTTAACTAGTGGTTGTAGAACCGAGTCAACCCACTCAGAAAGAGGCTCAAACAGAGAGCCTATCCCAGAAATAATCAGGCCACCCGGTGGGCTGACTGTGCTCTTATGTGTCTTGGGTAGGTGGTGAAAAATGGGCGTCACTGGATACTCCAGTATGAGTGAAGAGTTATCATTCTCAATAAAAATCCCCAAACCCACTGCTTCATCAAAAAGTTTCTCCAACTTTTTCTTTAAAGTATTGACTGGATTGGAGGGAAGCTGTCTATAAGTGACCCCGTCACTCAATTGTCTGAGAGCCTCATTCATATAATCAGATTTATTGAGAACCACGACATTGCCACCCTTATCAGATGACCTGATGACAATGTTTCGGTTCTTCCTCAACTGTTTAAGTGCCAGCATCTCCCATTAACACAATGCAGGTTTTTGGGATCAGGCATGTAGCCTGTATAAATGGGTGTGCTTGAGCATTGTGGTGTTAATACAATATGTATAAAGTATTGCTGTTGAATTCTTGTAAATGTTATCATTATTAATCATATATATTTTGTTTATGCATAACCAATGCTTTAATGTGTACCACTTTATCCGATGCTCATACATAGTCTCAGGATATGAATAATGATATGAGTGGATTCTGCTGACATTTTGTATATAAGACATTGTCTCTTTTTATAAATTTTTCTTTTTCACATTTGTTCTTTTCTGCTTTCAAAATGTTTTTAAATTTGCTGTGTCTTGTCCCTTTACTTTCCTGGTCCAGCATTGCGATTGGTTACCTGTTTAAGGTGTTCGATTGGCTGCACTGGGTATATAGGTGTTGTAACAAGACTTACCTGTTATCCTATGATTAAGTGCCGCACGGCATGAAACGCATAAGGACACGCCCCCTTACCTCCTGTCCGGGAGTTTGTATGTATATTTTCTTTATGTTGGAATAAAACCGCTTGTTTTATTGGATTCCTGGAGTGCTGTCTACTTCTTTGTTTAGCTTCTGAAGATAGAAGATCCCCGCCGCCATAATAGAAGGGGAGCACCGTAGTTGACAATTAAGTAGGAGCCGGATTCAAGTTTGGTGAGTAACATCTTGGGGTTTGTTTTTTGGGGGGTTTGTTTTAGAATAGTGTTTTTTTGGACAACCAAAGAGCACTGCTCTACCAAATGCCCTTCTAAGGACAATGTCCAACCAAATGCCTTTTTCAGGACAATTTTAGAGTAGTTTTTTTAAGATAGGCTTTTTTTGTGGGGGGTTTCTAGTATTGTAGAATGGGGTGGCATTTTTTGTGTGAAAAAGAGCTAAATCACTTTAGGGCAGTGCCCTACAAAAAGCCCCTTATCAGGGATAGTGATATAATTTATTTTAGTGTTAGTATAGGATTTTTTTATTTTGGAGTGTTTTTTTTTTTTTTTTTTAAGAGGGGCTTTAGTTTTAGAATA
Organism: Bombina bombina; assembly: GCF_027579735.1. Lineage (NCBI taxonomy): Eukaryota > Metazoa > Chordata > Amphibia > Anura > Bombinatoridae > Bombina > Bombina bombina. Next base: position 539,867,594 of record NC_069501.1, on the reverse strand, counting down.
GGCATAACTGTAGGTCATTTTTTTCTTTAATAGTGTGGTTTTTATTTTCTGTAATGTCAGCTTTTTTTTATCTAATGTTAGGTGTTTTTTATGTAATGTTAGTTTTTTCTTTTTTGGTAACTTAGGGGGTGTTAGGATAGGGGGTTAGCTGTTAGGGGGTTTAAAGGTTATTGGGTACTTTGTGATGGGAGTTGTGGCGGTTTAGGAGTTAATAGTGTAGAGGGGTAATTTGCTATGTGGGGGTGGGGCGGTTTAGGGATTTATAGTGTAGAGGGGTAATTTGTGATTTGGGGTTGTGTAGTTTAAGGGTTAATAGTGTAGCAGGTAGCAGCTTAGGGGATAATAGTGTAGTTTAGTGCAATTGTTTCTCCAACAAACTCTTTACGTGAACTTTCAAGTTGCGTAAAAAGTTTGTGTGTTTAATGCAATTGTGTTCAAGCCCATAGACACCCATAGAAAATATGGGGAGCGTAAATTACAGCAAGGTACAGTTGTGAAAATAAGGATGAGTTACCTGGGTGGGCATAGTGTGTGTTGTAAATAGGATGGAACAAAGGAGTCATTTTAGATAACAGGCAAATGTTCCACTATAAGGTGCAAAATAACAATGGAATAGACAATAACATTATGCAATTCAGAGTAATAATGGGGGGGGAATCACAGAAGGGGCTAATTTGTAGACCATATTCTTAGGTGGGACATCCTCCTTATATTATTACATTAAAAAAGTAGAAAAATTATAAAGACTCCTAACAGAAGGGTAGACTTATCTGCTCTCAAATCAGTTCCTATACTGCCTAAAATAAACAATTAGCTTTGGTCATATACCAAAATCCATCTTTTTTTCTAAGACAATAGAAAGTTGCCAGCTATGCAGGGCTTGCAAGCTAGGCCACTGGTCATACTTCATGTTTTTTTGCTAATGGCTCATTACCTATGATCTGTCTTACACCTATCTCAGAATTCCTTAGGATGTAAATGATTTGTGCAGCTTATTATTATATATGAATATTGATGGACTTATTGAAAATGTTTGCAAATAATTCCTGACCTACTGAACATTTTACTATCTGTTACAGCCTCTTTTAGGGCCCCATCATCTAAAGCTCTCCACTCTGACGAGATGTCTTGTCAGTACTGCAAGGCCTCTCAAACAATTTTAGAAAGGCAAATTTTAGCTTGAGAAGTGTTTATCTAGCTTAGCTATGCAGGGTCCTGGATGTTAAGGACAAGCACATACATTACAACCCCGAGCTTGACAAAGGGGCAGGTGCCCCGAAACCTTGCTGTCTACCTAATAAAGGTTTATTTCACTTTTCCACACCTGAGAGTGCAACATTTCTTTGGATACTTAGAGGTTGCAAATCTTGACAAGGTTGCCAGAATCAACAGAACACCAGAATTATTTTTAATAGCAATGCATCGCTATGAATAAATACAAAGTACTGTGTACCCCCTGGTTATTTACTCAACTTTACAGAATATGACAACCATTTAATTTTTTTTTTATTTTTTTATTATTATTATTATTATTAGTAGTAGTACTATTTTAAAAACAATAATATTCTAAAAACAGGAAGCAAACTGGTTTTTGACTTAAGTGGGGAGTATTTACATAAACTGTAGTTAAATCATGTAATCAACCAAAAGATCTGTTTCCTGGTTGTAAATGTGTTTATAAAGATCAAGTTTACATTTAACATTTGACAACACTCTTTTTGTTCAATGAACTCTTAATTAAAACCACAAAAAAAGCTATCCACTGGTTAATGGGAAACTTTCTTTTTTAAAGGGACATGAAACCCCAAATTTTTATTTCATTATTTTGATAGAGCAAGTGATTTTAAACAACTTTCCAATTTACTTCTATTATCAAATTTGATTCATTCTCTTGGTATCCATTGTTGAAGGAGCGGCAATGCACTACTGAACACATTTGAGGAACCAATGACAAGATGCATTTATGTGCACTAATCCCCTATAGACAAGATTAGTGGTTTGATTGTTTAAATGGCATGTTTTTTAATAAGTCATCTTTAATAAAGCGCACATAATAGTGAAACGCGTCATAAGTATTTAATATTATATTTCTTTTCAATAAAGTGGAATTTAATCCTTCAAGCATCATGAGTCTAAGAGCTTGATTAATGCTAATGTCAGTATTTTGAGTTTGATACTCTTTTTATTATTATTATTATTATTATTATTATTATTATTATTTTTCTTTATTTATAAAGTGCCAAGAGATTCTGCAGCGCTGCCCATAGGTTCAAAGATAAAAGTACACCCACCAACTGTCTGTGTTCACCTTTCTAAAGTGTAAAATATTTCAATAACGCGCCTTAAGATAGATAAGTTTTCATATGCGCTAAACCATCGCTTTAGACCTAAAGCACGAAACCCGAAGAGCATTACGCAAATTTTACATTCTTATGTTCTTCACATAGAAAAAAACATGTAATTTTTATTATTAAATATATATTTCTCTCTCTCTCTCTCTCTCTCTCTCTCTATATATATATATATATATATATATATATATCTAATAATGTTAATGTAAAATATATATCTATACCTATATAGCTATAGGAAAGGATATACTGGTATAGGTAAATACAGATATATATATATATATATAAAAATATGTATTTACAATAAAAATAACATTGTCCTGTATGTAAAGAACATTAGAATGTGAAATATTAATAACTCCAGTTGGGTTAGCAGGCGAGTGATAAATGTTAGTTTTTTTTCCTACACTCTACATTGAAGTCTATGGGACAAATACGTTAGCACGGTCATAATATCCGAAGTCCTGAAGTTAGCTTGCACACAAACTTTTTAGTTTCAACTTCTAATATGTGTACTACCTGACAAACTAAAAAAGGTTACTTCTAGCAAAGTTTATGCTCGAGCGAGTGCACTAAATAGCGCACCACTTATAATCTAGCCCTATGTGTTTAGCGCCCACAAAGGGCTGACCAAATCACAGCTGGCCACTGTTTATCCAATCACATTAACTAATTTGAAAGATCATAGGAAGATTGGACCGTATCCCTTTATGAAATATGACTTCATTTAATTAAATTATATGCAATTCTTATAATAATATATTTACTCCTAATCACCCACAAACACAGTCATTGGCAAAGACTTCAATCAGCTGTACAATGAGTAAATAAAATACTAGCCAAAATTTTAGAGAAAAATAAATAAGTAAATAAAAAAAGTTTTGAGTCCAACAGGTTTAACTATCTTTTGTAATGTTCCTTTTTCTACACTTTGTCTATTCTCGGCTTTTAAGGATCTTTACACATTCTTAGTTTTTTTATTGCTGAAACTTTGTATAATGTTTTGAAATCTTCTTTATTTACATTAGATATTTAGTGCTGTCTAGATTTCATAGAGTGTTGAAGAGTGAAAATACTTGCAAAAGACAGATGAAAGATAAACAGATACATTTCACTTACACAGGTGCATTTTAATTTGAAATCGAAGCATTTTTGCAATATACTTCCATTAGCAGAAATGCTTCTTGTAAAAGTTACTACTAGTTACTCACATATTCTGTTTTGTGGCTATGGACACTTCATTTGTTTCATATAAGCCACTGTAAACTTTCTCAGAAGGTGAAGTGTTTGAATACTGGTGCACGGGCCCTCACAGGATATGTGCGTATGCCACAGAAAAACACAAAGAACTTATACTAAAAGCATTTTTCCAATGGAAGTATACTGCACAAATGCGTCTATTTAAAATTTAATTGCATTTCAGTTTTGACCTTTCTATCCCTTTAACCCTTTGAGTACTAAGCACTTTCCCACCTGGGTGCTAAGATTTTTTTAAAGTGAAGGTCAATTTTCATCAATGAGTGCCCGGTTTTTAAAAATACTTTTAAATACAGGGGCACTTTCATTGATGAAAATTAACATTGCACTGGATTTGAAGAAATACTTACCTTTTACTCCTGCAAAGCCGGATCGACAATCCCCCTCCTTCTTCTTCCTGCTGTAGACCACAGCAATGACGAAAATGGCTTCCTCCAATCACAGCCGGGCATCACGAGCTGGACCCTCTGGGATGCAAGCCATGATTGGAGGAAGCTGGTTTTGTAATTTCTGACGTCAGTACAGAGGAACTGAGGCTGAGATCGGCGATCCGGTTTTGCAGAAGTAAAAGGTAAGTATTTCTTCAAATCCAGTGCAATGTAAATTTTCATCAATGAAAGTGCCCCTGTTTTTAAAAATATTTTTAAAAACCGGGCACTCATTGATGAAAATTGACCTTCACTTTAATGTTTTTTTTGTTTTGTTTTTTTTTTAACAATTTTTTTTAACTTTTTTTTTCTTTTTTTCAGACCCCCAAGACTTACACTGTTGGAAAGGTTATGCGATTACCTTTCCAATGGTCTTGAGGGTCTGTAGCCTGAGATACAAGCTTCTAAGCAGCATGCCCCCTGCTCCTATACTTAACATTGTTAAGTATAAATAAAGTTGCACAGTGACGTCATCACGTTATTGCACTTGACGTCACCACGCAAAACGGGAAGCCCCAGTGATGCCTGTCACTCTACAGGCACGATCACCGGGGTAGGAGTTGGTGTGAGCCCCCAGATCTCCCTCAAGGTGGGAGAGTGCTAGTGACGGCTCTGAGCCGTCATTAGCACCAGAGTGGGAAACTCTGTGATGACGCAGAGCCGTCATTAGCACTCAAAGGTTAATGTAGCTGCTTACTAAAAAAAAAAAAAGTCTTAAAAGTAAACTAAACAGTTCCTGTTTTTCTGTAAAAATTTCAGATGTCCTAAACTTGATAGCATACCACCCAACATCTGGGAAGATGGGGGCTGTCACGCTTTTGTGGGTGGAGCTGTGTTGGGAGGGGTAGGGTCATGGGTGGTTAGTGGGTGGGATTGTGGATGTGTTTCGGTGTGAAAATGGGTTGTCTGGGTGGGATTGTGGGTGTGTCTTGATTGTTAGTGGGTGTGTCTGGGCAGTTTATGGGCGTGTTTGGCTGTTCAGAGGGTGGGGCTAAGGAAAATTCTGCAAATAGGGGCAGATGACTGTCTCAGAGGGACAGCAGGACAGAGCTCAGGTTCAGGGACTGTCCCTCTGAAATAGGTCTGCTCAAGAGAGGTCAAAAAAGCTAATTTTGTAGCCCCCAGATGCTGCAAATCATTAGCTGCTTTAGGCAGTAGCAGAGCTATTCAACAGAGGGCCTTGGTGCAAAAATGAATTTGCAATAGTAATAATATACATCCTTCTCTCTATAGTGATTTTGAATATATATACAAACCCTGAAACGTCACAATTTTGCAATAAAGCATGTGAAGGGGAAAATCTAGAGAGTGCTTGTCTTGTGTGGATTACATATATACGCTGTGGAGTGCACTGCCCTGTGTAAATATGATGAGTATGTATACTTTGATGAATATGCTGTGCTATATAATATGTTTACACTAATAGTATAATGAGGATAGGCAGATGATAGGATAGATAGATAGATAGATAAATACAGACAGACAGACAGACAGAAAGATAGATGAGATAGATAGACAGATGAGATAGATAGATAGATAGATAGATAGATAGATAAATAGATAGATAGATAGATAGATAGGATATTTATAAATTGATAGATTGATTTTTGGATTCCTGCTCAGTTCAAAAAATCTTGGCAGCTGTGATGAGACAGCCTCATTCGGCCAGGTGTTAGATAGCACCAAGCAAGAGTATGCCAGGAGGGTGTGTGTGTGTTTAATAGTGTGTGTCTATAAGCGTGTCTATGTGAGTGTGTGTGATAGTGTGTGTCTATAAGCGTGTCTATGTGAGTGTGAGTGATAGTGTGTGTCTATAAGCGTGTCTATGTGAGTGTGTGTGATAGTGTGTGTCTATAAGTGTGTGTGTGTGTGTGATAGTGTGTGTCTATAAGCGTGTCTATGTGAGTGTGTGTGATAGTGTCTGTCTATAAGCGTGTGTGTGTGTGTTCATGCGCATATACAACAGAACATAAATACAAAAGATTGCTATGTATGTCTGTATTTAGTATACAAGATCTATTGTGTGAGTGTGACAAGCAGAGTATATGAAGACAAGATGCAATGAATGACAAGTGTGTATGCGAGAGAGTGTGTAGTAATGTGTGTGTGTCTGACATTAAGGGGCATATTTATCAAGCGCCGTATGCAGTTTGAGGCCCTTTGTTTCCGGCCAACCTTCAGGCTCACCGGAAACAGAAGTTATCAAGAAGTTATGACGCAGCGGTCTAAAGACTGCTGCTCCATAACTTGCCCCCCTGCTCTGAGGCGGCGGACAGAAATCAATTGACACCCCCTGCCGATTGACCGCAAATCTGTAGGGGGGCGGCATTGCACCAGCAGTTCACCAGAACTGCTGGTGCAATGATACCCTGTCGACATTTATCGATGGGCAGCGATGTGCAGCGGACATGATACTCTACTTCGTATCATGTCCGCTCACACATTGTTAAATATGCCCCTAGGGGTGTAGTGTATGAAAGTTAGGTTATCAGACACTGTGAATAATAATGGAATTAGTGATTAATAGACAGTAGTGTATTGCATATTATCATTATTGTATGAAACAACAAATTGCACTTATTTCCAAATAATAAAAAAAAAGATAACATTATTTGCTTTTAAATCACTACCACTATTCTTTCCTATTTTAGACAGAAGAACTTGTAATTCAGTCTCAAATAAACAGTGGGACTTTCTGGAATAGGACCAGTATGATCTCTGTCAACAAATCAAGCACCTTGCCTGAACTGTTTTTGTGTCTAATGTAGGTTAGAACAAAAAAAAAGAGGCAAATGGCATCTACTAGTACCTATACAGTTAATGTATCCTGCCCCCATCCTTGCTACTTCACCTAACCCTCTTTTTACATGATACAGTACCTAATGCTCGGTAAGCCCATTTACATTCCGACTGCATTCCCTGTGTAAGCACCGTGGCTTTCCTGGGCTTTATAAAAATATGAAAAGAATGTTTTTAATGAAATTAAGTCTTCTGAGTCCGGCTGTTTCATAAAAGACTAATTTGGAGGTGAACAAGCAGCCCAGACAAATCAGCACAAAGCCATTTTCCCTTTGGGTATTTTGCAAAAGAATGTTACAGGAAGGAGAGGGAGTGGCTTAGAGGTGGGCTACTAGCCTCTGAAGTAGGAGACTAAATATTCAACCTACTATTTGCAGGTAAGCTTGCCTTATAGTGGATTAGCTGGCTGTAAAATAAAATGCAGGGACACACAGAGGGAAACATATTTTTTTATAGGGGTACTAAAGAGCAGTCTGTCCATTCCTTTTTTTGGTTTTATAGGAATGAGCCACTAGTCTATTAGAAATTAGAAAGTGCTTCAAAGAAAAAAATAGGGATCCATTTTTTCTAAAGAAAGACAAGATACCAGAATAATAGGGCATACAAGTAGATATGAAAGGATATAAATGTATAAAAAGAAATTGGGCTAGCATGCTAGAGCATTTTATTGTTGCAAAATTGGTGTTATACAGTTGTATGCAAAAGTTTAAGCACCCCTGACAATTTCCATGATTTTCATTTATAAATAATTGGGTGTTTGGATCAGAAATTTCATTTTGATCTATCAAATAACTGAAGGACACAGTAATATTTCAGTAGTGAAATGAGGTTTATTGGTTTAACAGAAAATGTGCAATATGCATCAAAACGAAATTAGAAAGGTGCATAAATGTGGGCACCCTTGTCATTTTGTTGATTTGAATACCTTTAACTACTTAGCACTGATTAATTGGAACACACAATTGGTTTGGTGAGCCCATTAAGCCTTGAACTTCATAGACAGATGCTTTCAATCATGAGAAAGGGTATTTAAGGAGGGCAATTGCAAGTTGTTCTCTTTAACTCACTTCTGAAGAGTGGCAACATGAGGGTTTCAAAACAACTCTCAAATGACCTGAAAACAAAGATTGTTCAACATTATGGTTATGGGGAAGGCTACAAAAAGCTATTGCAGAGATTTAAGCTGTCAATGTCCACTGTGAGGAACATAGTGAGGAAATGGAAGACCACTCTTGTTAAGGCCAGAAGTGGCAGGCCAAGTAAAATATCGGAGAGGCAAAGGCAAATGATGGTGAGAACGGTCAAAAACAGCCCACAGACCACCTCCAAAGACCTACATCATCATCTTGCTGCCGATGTGTAACGTTCAACAATTCAGCGCTCTTTGCACAAGGAGAAGCTGTATGGGAGAGTGATGCGGAAGAAGCCTTTTCTGCACACACGCCACAAACAGAGTCACTTGAGGTATGCAAACGCACGTTTGGACAAGCCAGCTTCATTTTGGAAGAAAGCGCTGTGGAATGATGAAACAAAGATTGAGTTATTTGGTCATAACAAGGGGCGTTATGCATGGCGGCAAAAGAACACAGCGTTCCAAGACAAACACTTGCTACCCACAGTAAAATTTGGTGGATGTTTCATGATGCTGTGGGGCTGTGTGGCCAGTGCCGGTACTGAGAATCTTGTTAAAGTTGAGTGTTGCATGGATTCCTCTCAATATCAGCAGATACTTGAGAATAATGTTGAGGAATCAGTCACAAAGTTGAAGTTACGCCGGGGCTGGATATTTCAACAAGACAACGACCCAAAACACAGCTCAAAATCTACTCTGGCATTTATGCAGAGGAACAAGTACAATGTTCTGGAATGGCCATCCCAGTCCCCAGACCTGAATATCACTGAATATCTGTGGGGTGATATGAAGCGGGCTGTCCATGCTCGGCAACCATCAAACCTAACTGAACTAGAGATGTTTTGCAAAGAGGAATGGTCCAAAATACCTTCATCCAGAATCCAGACACTCATTACAGGCTATAGGAAGCGTCTAGAGGCTGTTATTTCTGCTAAAGGAGGCTCTACTATATATTGATGCAATATTTCTGTTGGGGTGTCCAAATTTATGCACCTGTCTAATTTCGTTTTGATGCATATTGCACATTTTCTGTTAATCCAATAAACCTAATTTCACTGCTGAAATATTACTGTGTCCTTCGGTTATTTGATAGATCAAAATGAAATTGATGATCCAGACACCCAATTATTTATAAATGAAAATCATGGAAATTGTCAGGGGTGCCTAAACTTTTGCATACGACTGTATAATTATGTGCTTAACCCCCGCAAATGGGGTTTAACACATACTTAAAATGATGGTAAATCCGAGCATTAACCATCACAAAAAATAGTTTCAGTCATCACTTACAAAAAAAAAGGGTGCTAACTCACCTGTCTGTGCCACAGCAGTTCACTAAAGTCAGAGCCATTGGCCGCCCACGGCACAACGCTCTTTACCAATAAAGTGACGTCTCCACCTCTAAAGAAGAGAAAATCCTCCAGCTGCTAGCATAATAAAAAGACCTTTATTTATAATGCAGGGTCCCACAAATAAAAGCGACGTTTCGGGCTGACAGCATGAGTATGGGCTGAGTGTCAGCCCGAAACGTCGCTTTTATTTGTCGGACCCTGCGTTATGAAATAAAGGTCTTTTTATTATACTAGCAGCTGGAGGATTTTCTCTTCTTTTGAATATTATGGGCATGGTAAGCTTGCTCAATGGACTGTTTCCTCATATTCATATTTGTCTCCAATTCTAAACCAATAGCCGTGCTAGCATACAGAACACTGTCAGATGACAAGAACGGCTATTGGTTTAGAGGTGGAAACGTTACCTCATTGGTAAAGAGTGCTGTGCCATGGGCGGCCAGAGGCGCTGAGGTTAGTGAGCTGCCGTGGCACAAACAGGGTGAGTTTAGCACCCTTTTTTATAAGTGATGAATTAAACTACAGTTTATTTTTAGCGATGGTAAATGCTAGCATTTTTTAAACACTTAAATTTACCATCACTTTAAATTCATCTCCAGAGTAACAACACTAATTAAACACATCTGGTGAGCCAATGACAGAAGGCAGTTATGAGTGTACTAGAAGCCATCAGCTACTTCCTAGTAATGTGTCGCTGCTCCTAAGTCTACCTATGTATGCTTTTTAACAAAGGATACCAAGAGAATTAATAACAGCACATCATTTAAAAAAGCATGCTCTGTCTGACACATGAAAATTTATTTTTTACTTTCATGTCTCTTTAATATGTGTAATAATCTATCAGCAGAGATTATTGATGCTAATAAAAAACTAAAAAAAAATTTGGTTAGTAAATCACTGCATACAAAAGTAAACATGGGTATATATTATACTTATCATAATTTGTGTTTCTTTATTTCACAATATAAAGATAACATTTCATATAATTTGTTGGAATTTAATCATACAAAAATAGTGCAACATCAGTGTGTACAAAATAATACAAACGGGCTACTAAAATGTAGTGAAATCAGAGCAGTTATACCTAAAAGAGGTTTAGCAAATAACTGAAGAACTGACCTAGATAGATAGAAAACAGGAAACTAGCTATGACTGGAACTGTTTAACTATATTATAAATACCCCCAAGAGGGACAAAGTGGACCGGAGGGGGGTATGACCACATCCGAGGCCATGAAGTGGTGTGAGGCGGGAGAAGAGGGTTAGGGGGTGGAGCTAAAGGGGAGCAATTAAATAAGGGTTGCAGCGGGAGCTGTTAGGCTTTTTGTTTCAGCAAGAGAGAAACTAAGATGGTTGCAGTCCAGGCATTGATTGAGCAAGTGAAGAGTTTAGTTGCAGAAAAGGGTCTCACCTTGTTGCAAAGGCAATTGGGGAGCCGAAGGAGGAGGTTGACATGGGAGAGGTTACGGCCGTGGAGGGGCCATCACCTCGGATTGCAAAGGGGGCTTTAACCTGTAATACCTGGAGGGAATAAGTCCCTGTGTGGATTCAATGGGTTGAAAGATTGGGTAGTGAGGGATTGGGCATGTCACATGTGGATAGGGTAAATAGTTTATTAGGTTGGATTGATGAATGGGGGAAGGCAGGTATGTCCTGGTCAATCATTAAAAGGCATATGGCGGCTTTAGCCTTTTTATTTTAAATGATGAGATGGGGGGATTCTACTAAGGATTTTGTAGTAAAGTTGGCGGTAAAGGGTATTTGTAAGGGGAAGAAGCGGGTGGATTTGAGGTGCCCTGTGGTGTATGCGCTTCTTAAAGGGTTGGTGAAAGGGTTGCCTGGGGTGTGCGAGTCGGAGTTTGAGTTTCTTGTGTTCAGGGCAGCTTATGTGTTAGCGTTTTTCGGGGCATTTAGGATATTGGAATTGGTGGGTGCGAATAGGGGTGATGAGAGTGGAATTGGGTTTGGTGAGGTGGTAGTGAATGGCCCGAGCTGTTGATTTGGCTGAGGAGATCCAAAACAGATCAGGAGGGTAGAGGAAGGTGGATCCGGTTAGGTGCTATAGGAGGGGACTGTTGCCCAGTTGGGGCTGTGGCTCAATATTTAGAGAAGCGGCTGACAGTGGGGGGCCTGCTCTTGTTACATGAGGATGGGTCGGTCCTGTCAAAATTGCAGTTTGGGGCAGTTCTAAAGAAAGTTTTGCAAATTATTGGGGTAGACTCCAGGGAGTTTGGGAGCCATTTTTCCGGATTTGGGCGGCTACAGAGGCGTATGAGTTGGGCCTGCATGAGTCTGTGGTGAAGCATCTTGGTAGGTGGAAGTCTGGGTGTTATAAGCGTTATGTGAGGCTGATGTTAAAAGTGTAGTAATCTGTATTTTTGCAGGCCCTGCCAGATGCTGGATAATTGGACATTCTTGCGTTTATTGGGCCCGTAAGGCGGCAGCAGTCAAGCAGAATAGGGTGCAGCTGAGTCTTCCAGGGGATCAGGTGGCAGTGAGGTGGTTTGGAGTGAGGGGTTTAAGGTGGGACCAGGTGGTGGGATCTGTGATTGATTATGCTTGGCAGTACGGGCCTCCTCACATCCTGGTGATCCATGAGGGTGGCAATGACATAGGTTTTATGTCCCAAAAGGAGCTTATTGACAGGATCCGTTGGGGGATGAGGAGGCTGGAGGCTTCTAGGAAAAAAGTCAACCGGACGATTGATCATTGTGTGGTCGGAAATTGAGACCAGATTGACTTGGAGATCCACTTGGGATGTCAGGAGGCTGGAGGCTTCTAGGAAAAAAGTCAACCGGACGATTGCTAGTTTTGTGGCCCAGTTGGGAGGGTTAAGTTTGAGGCACGTTGAATTTGAGAAAATGTTTTTTCCTGAAGGATGAGGTACATCTAAATGAAGTGAGGCTTCATTTGTTTCATTTAAATTTAAAGGAAGGGGTGCAAAAGGCCTTAGCCCGTGTGGGTGGCACTTGACCGTTGGTTGGGCTGGTGGCGGGTGCTGGCCTTATGAGGCAGATTTAAATTCAAGTGGGATATTTCCCCTTTTCGAGGGGAGAGTTTATTCAGGTGTGAGCGTGCCTGGCATTAGCCAGTGGAAGGCACGTGAGGATATTTGGGAGGCTGCACCTTATGTTGAACCAGATTTATAATGTTTAATGGTTATATCAGGATGTTTGGTTTTAATTAATGCGGGCTGCAGCCTTTTCACCCCAAGATTTTAGTCATGTCTTATTTAATTAGTACGTAATGTGACGAGTGTGTGGGTCAATAATAGAAGTAGATAGAAAAATTGGTCTCTGTAAGACAAATAAAATGTAGTAGTGAGCAATATATATACAGTATATATTAAAATAAATATATATTCCATATATATTCCGTAGATGTGAGCTACTAAAACTGCAAGCCGTGTACACTGAACAAATGGACATAAAAGTACATTAAAGTGAATGTAAACTTAAGACTAGTGCCCCACGGCATTGGATAGACTTTTAAAAATTAGCCAGGGTTTAATTCATCCAATTTTTTATATGTATGTATTTTGGGCACTAGTCTTAAGTTTACATTTACAAGTCAATTTACATATATTAAGCAGACTAGAAACTATCACATGAACATACCTATGTAAAAAAAAAGAAAGAAAGATATTTTACCTTAAACTTAAATGCATATGAAACACGAACATTTTCTTTAATGATTAAGATAGAGCAAGCGATTTTAAAAAACATTCTAATTTACTTCTATTTTTCTTGGTATATTGAAAAGCAGGGATGTAAGCTTAGGAGCCGGACCATTTCTAGAGCACTTAAAGTGAATGTCAATTTTGATGCTAAAGTGCCCGTTTTTTAAAAATTCGATTAAAAACAGTTGTGAAAAAAAACAACTTACCTTTTAATCTTCACAGCCGCTCCAGATTCCTCCGGTCGTCGCAAGCCATTTCTGATGTCAGAAATGATGGAGAGGTCATCCTCCAATCACGGCTTACCCCCAGGGGGAATCAGTGTCTGATTCAACACTGTGATTGGAGGAAGCCGGATTCCTCATTTTAGACCCAGGAAGAGGCTTTGCAAGGGGTGGAGGAAGCTGGAGCTGCTGTCAATATTAAAGGTAAGGTTTTTTTCTCAACAGGAGTGAAATGTAAATTTTGATGAATTAAAGTGCCCCTGTTTTTAATCAAATTTTTAAAAACCGGGCACTTTAGCATCAAAATTGACATTCACTTTAATGGCAGCAGTTTTGCAATAATGTTATCGATTTGCAAGAGATCTAGATGGCAGCACTATTTCCTGCTATGCAGTGTTCCAGAGGCCTAACTAGGTATCTCTTCAACACAGAAAATCATGAGAACAAAGAAAATTTGATAATAGCAATAAACTGGATTTTTTTTTTAAATTGCTCTGTCTGAATCACAAAAAGTAAATGTTTGGGTTTCATATCCCTTTAATTATATAAATAAATATGCTATCATGGAGAAACTTCTAAGTGTATTGGAATCTGATTATGAACAAATGATTATTTAAAAACATGTATAATTATTTATGCAAATGTATGCT